>NC_091167.1:29982472-30072472 GCF_040958095.1 Procambarus clarkii
TTTCGCATTGAGTGCTTTGTCAAGGTCTGAGTGTGTGATTAGGACCAGACTTACATCTCAACGTCTAATGAGGCTGTTACACTCAGACCTTGAGAAAGCACTCAGGAGAGTGTGAAAGACTTGGTGTAAATTTCTTTCATCAATTTCACAGATATACAAGTGTGGGTTTTTTATCCTATATTAATAATATTATTGTTATAATTTAATGATTATTATTATATAGCAATTATTTATTTTAATTATGAAAGTTATATATAATTTTTATGGTTATATATAATATATATGGTTATATATAATTTTTATAGTTATATATAATTTTTTCTTCATATTATTATTATTATTATTATTATTATTATTATTATTATTATTATTATTATTATTATTATTATTACCTCATTATATTTAACAATTTTTTGCCTACAGTCACTCAGATATTATTTTCTGCATAAATTGTTTTCACCCAAACCATTAACTAGACATGATAAATTTTCTCAGTGTATAAAAGGTATACACTGAGAAATGTATTCTCAGTGTATATACAGAGAGTATACTTTGCCTTGAGGATTGTATAGGGTTAAAGTATACTTGTTAGTTAGCTAATAAGCTAACTAGTAAGCTAACTTATGACATTTAATACCCCAACAAAAATTAATTGGTTCTAGGGCCAACATCTTGCAAAAACCATTCGTTGATATCAATTAATTTTTTATCTGTCTGTTTGTCTGTCTGTCTATCTGTCTGTCTGTCTGTCTGTCTGTCTGTCTGTCTCTCTCTCTCTCTCTCTCTCTCTCTCTCTCTCTCTCTCTCTCTCTCTCTCTCTCCCTCCCTCTCTCCCTCTATCCCTATTACGCCTTTTTACCAAAAATCTTGATATATATAAAGTATTTTTTACTTGTTTACATTGGAATATTTTTATAGATACCATGGAATTTAAAATTATACTTGCATGTATTTTATTTGTTTTGTTACTTTTTGTCATTTAAACATTTGATTTTGTTTTATTATTTCTCCCTTTTTATATATATATTTTTTGGTTATACTTTTGCATATACTGGGAAAGTCTGTTTATGTGTAGGTATGTATGACGGTCCGTAGCTATTCTGGTGTCGTAGACTTGCGTCGTTCTGTCACACGCGATTGACAAAGAAAACACAGCTGACGGCAGTGTATAAGTCGACTTTTGGATCAACAATTCCTTGTTAAGTTGAGTAACAGCGTGACGTTTCAATTCCACGTCACACACACACACACACACACACACACACACACACACACACACACACACACACACACACACACACACACACACACACACACACACACACACACACCACACACACACACACACACACACACACACACACACACACACACACACACACACACACACACACACACACACACACACACACAGGCTACGAGGGGGCCTCGTAGCCTGGTGGATAGCGCGCAGGACTCGTAATTCGGTGGCGCGGGTTCGATTCCCGCACGAGGCAGAAACAAATGGGCAAAGTTTCTTTCACCCTAAGTGCCCCTGTTACCTAGCAGTAAATAGGTACCTGGGAGTTAGTCAGCTGTCACGGGCTGCTTCTTGGGGTATGTGTGTGTGTGTGTGGTGTGGGGAAAAAAAAAGTAGTTAGTAAACAGTTGATTGACAGTTTAGAGGCGGGCCGAAAGAGCAAAGCTCAACCCCCGCAAAAAACACAACTAGTAAACACACACACACACACACACACACACACACACTCATATCATCGATTGTGATTTTTTCTTTGCCTCTTTTATTTTAATCTTCGTCTCTCTCTCGCTTTATTTACTCTTAATTCTTCTCACTTTCTCTTCCTACTTCTCCCCCTACCTCTGTCTGTCTGTCTGTCTGTCTGTCTGTCTGTCTGTCTCTCTCTCTCTCTCTCTCTCTCTCTCTCTCTCTCTCTCTCTCTCTCTCTCTCTCTCTCTCGCTCGCCCTGTCTTCGTAAAATGTAAGGGGTAGCTTGTCTATTTCTTCTATGACCTTTCAGGGCCCATTCAAGGGCATTTATTCCCTCTCGCGTGCTTTCTCTCCTTCCGTTTACTTAATCTCTTTTTTGTTCGTGTTTTTTTGTCGCTTATCTTCGCTGTTTTTGTGTCTCTGTTGCTTAAGTTTTACAGTTAGGGGTTTAAGGGGCTTCTCCAGGCCAGGGCAGAGGAGGAGCATTGTACATATTGATGGTTATCTTGAGGTTATCTTGAGATGATTTCGGGGCTTTATAGTGTCCCCGCGGCCCGGTCCTCGACCAGGCCTCCACCCCCAGGAAGCAGCCCGTGACAGCTGACTAACACCCAGGTACCTATTTTACTGCTAGGTAACAGGGGCATAGGGTGAAAGAAACTCTGCCCAATGTTTCTCGCCGGCGCCTGGGATCGAACCCAGGACCACAGGATCACAAGTCCAGCGTGCTGTCCGCTCGGCCGACTGGTCCGCTTGGTCCTCCATCATGGAGGACCAAGACCTATATGATCACCCAATAGTCATTTATTCAGACTTCATGGTTGGGCAAGATTCTTCATCAATTTCTCTCTCTCTCTCTCTCTCTCTCTCTCTCTCTCTCTCTCTCTCTCTCTCTCTCTCTCTCTCTCTCTCTCTCTCTCTCTCTCTCTCTCTCTCTCTCTCTCTCTCTCGCTCTCTCTCTCTCTCTCTCTCTCTCTCTCTCTCTCTCTCTCTCTCTCTCTCTCGCTCTCTCTCTCTCTCTCTCTCTCTCTCTCTCTCTCTCTCTCTCTCTCTCTCTCTCTCTCTCTCTCTCTCTCTCTCTCTCGCTCTCTCTCTCTCTCGTTCTCGCTCCTTTCCTCCATCCCCTCTCTCATTATATTTCCCTCTCTATTTTTCTATTTCTATGTCGATGTTAGAAAATAATGCGAAGAAAGACTAAGAATTGGGATATGAGATTCACTAAAAGTTGGGGTAAATATATATTTTTTTGTATCTAATAGCCACAGTTGTCTAACAAGCCGAATTTCCCTGAAATACTAGATTTGTTCAAACATTTTCTCTTATGGAATAAGGATTTCTGTTGGGCTATATGATAGTGATTTTGATTTTATTTAATGTAAATCTAACATAGAAATTTGACCCAGCTAGATCTAACCTAACCTAACCTCACCTCACCTAACCTAACCTAACCCCACATAACTAAATAACTCATGCTCTTGATACAATAATATTATTGGAAAAGAACTTTGCATAGTCGTCACTTCGTTACACACGCCGCCACTACTGACTTACAATGATTTCTTTTGCACACAGCTTAAACCAACAGCTTGAAGGATCACAGTAGCCTCTTTGCACCTGAGTAACATACATCGCTTTTGTTGCTTAAAAAATACATCTGTACACGTGTTCTTTCTCAGGTCAATTAGGAGTTTTCAATAACGTATCAGCAACGATTGTCCGCTAAGCCTCTATAGAGCATGCACATGCCTGTACAGAGCTTATACAAGCCTCTATAGACCTTACACAAGCCTCTGCGGATCATACACAAACTTCTACAGGGCTCACACAATCTCGACAGAGTTTTCAATCGCATGTCTGCATCGATCTTACACTAGCCGCCCTTTTAAAACAACGCAAGCCTCTATAGAGCTGAAAAAGCCTCTACAGAGTTTCCTAAAGCATCTAAAGAGCTCATAAAAGCCTCTACAGAGCTTATATAAGCCTCTACAGTGTTTACACATACCTTTAGAGCTTATACAAGCCTCTATAGTGTTTACATACGCCTTTAGAAAATATATACAAGCCTCTACAGAGCTTATACAAGCCTCTACAGAGCTTATACAAGCCTCTACAGAATTTACACAAGAATCTACAGACCTTATACAAGTCAGTACAAAGTTTACACAAGCCTCTTGGTGGTCTGTTAACTGGGCTCTATCTATACCAATCTGTTGTCTGTACTTTGGTGTATAACTGCTTAAGTCACCTATAAAAGTCTCTTCTAACAACAACAACATTGAAAAGAAACAATTACAACAACAGTTCCTACAAATAATTTATTACCTAAGTTATGACCTATTATAAGTATTAGTAGCAAAAGTCAACAATATAAGTAGCTATTTGTTTTTTGTTTGTAGCTCTTCTCGGAGGAGTAAAAGAATAAGTCAGTAAAGCCAACTCTGCTCTTTTTTTCTCTCCTCTACAGAGCAGAGTTACCAGGCCGCAGACAGCACGCCCACTCCCACCACAGCCACGCCCACCAATAAAAACTTCGTCCCTTGCAAAGTCTGCGGCGACAAGGCCTCTGGCTATCACTACGGCGTCACGTCGTGTGAGGGGTGTAAGGTAGGTGAGAGAGAGAGAGAGAGAGAGAGAGAGAGAGTGAGAGAGAGAGAGAGAGAGAGAGAGAGAGAGAGAGAGAGAGAGAGAGAGAGAGAGAGAGAGAGAGAGAGAGAGAGAGAGAGAGAGAGAGAGAGAAAACTTGACATAGAGATCGACATAAAGACAGACAGACAGACAGACAGACAGACAGACAGACAGACAGACAGACAGACAGACAGACAAACAGACAGACAGACACACACACACACACACAGACAGACAGACAGACAGACAGACAGACAGCCATACAAAAAAAGAAAGAAAGAAAGAAAGAAAGAAAGAAAGAAAGAAAGAAAGAAAGAAAGAAAGAAAGAAAGAAAGAAAGAAAGAAAGAAAGAAAGAAAGAAGTGAGAAGTAACAAATTCAAGCCAATTCCTGCCCTCCAAACAATCCCCCCCCCCAACCCATCAACAGTCTCTCCCTTCAGTAGCACTAAATCCCCCCCCCCCCTCAACAAACACCAACTCTTCATCAACAAGTCAACAATTTACTTTGAAAGCAAACACAATAACAGCCCCCACCCCCCCCCTAATTCACCTAAACATTCTCTACTAGTTCCGCCTGTAGCCAAACCGCAAATGCTTTAAGCAGGCCTGTGACCTCTAACCTCTGACCTTCTCCTACACAGGGTTTCTTCCGGCGCAGCATCCAGAAACAGATCGAGTACAGATGTCTTCGAGACGGCAAGTGTCTGGTCATAAGACTCAATCGCAACAGGTGTCAGTATTGTCGTTTCAAGAAATGTCTGGCGGTCGGCATGTCTAGAGATTGTAAGTTGAAGAGGCAGTGTATCGTTCTTGAGACATATATAATTGTTAAGTTATGTCACTTCAATTATTGGTAAAACATGTTATGATATTTGTGACTAACGTGAGAAAATTCCACTGGAGGTATGAGGCGGATTCGAACCTATGGGCTGGGTAATTTCCAGATGTCGCGCATAGATTCGAATCCGATGCTAATTTTGTTCGAATTTATTTTCTCTGAAAAATATTTTATTCGAAAAAATATTCGAATTTTTCTCATTGACATATTACGATAATGTGATTTCTCTGTGTGTGTATATGACTAACATTTTTCACTCGATGGTACACATTCACTCAGTTGACGTGTACTTTACCTAATTGTGCTTGCGGGGGGGTTGAGCTCTGGCTCTTAGGTCCCGCCTCTCAACTGCCAATTAACTAATGTACAGGTTCCTGAGCCTACTGGGCTCTTACCATATCTAAACACTGTGTGTGTGTGTGCGTGTCTGAACCAGTTATTTCAGATGCTTCCGATAATGTATTTAAGTATGAGAAATGAGCTCAGTTGAGTACAGTAATTATTGCAAGCCACCCTGCGTCACGACTTGCATCCTGCGTCACGACTTGCATCCTGCGTCACGACTTGCATCCTGCGTCACGACTTGCATCCTGCGTCACGACTTGCATCCTGCGTCACGACTTGCATTGCAGTAACCTCCTGTACTCACTTAGTTGAGTACAGTCCTGTGTGTGTGTGTGTGTTTTCTAGTTGTGTTTTTGCGGGGGTTGAGCTTTGCTCTTTCGGCCCGCCTCTCAACTGTCAATCAACTGTTTACTAACTACTTTTATTTTTTTTCCCACACGTCACACACACACCCCAGGAAGCAGCCCGTGACAGCTAACTAACTCCCAGGTACCTATTTACTGCTAGGTAACAGGGGCACTTAGGGTGAAAGAAACTTTGCCCATTTGTTTCTGCCTCGTGCGGGAATCGAACCCGCGCCACAGAATTACGAGTCCTGCGCGCTATCCACCAGGCTACGAGGCCCCTGTGTGTGTGTGCTCAGGAGTCTTCTTCCTCCTCTTTCCCTGGTCTTACTTTTCTTCTCTAGTTCCGTAAACATTTGGGGGTTTTACCTTCTGCTTCACCGTAAGTTCTTATATACAGTGTTTGCTGTCGTTATATTGCTCTGTGGGTTATGTCTTCGTAGTCATGTAAGCACGGTAAAGTTGTTTACGTTCATAATTTGGGTTGCAGTTTCAAATCTTCCGTTCTTACGTAGAGCTGTTAGCCATCCTCTTCCATCGTCTTATCTGTCAATTTCCATCGCCTTATCTCTTCTCTTAGCATCATCTTATCAACCTTCTTCCATTGTCTTTTCTCTAGTTCCTCTCATTCCTTCGCCCCCCCTCCCCCGTCCAATCCCAAATCCTTATCCTGACCCCTTGCCAGTGTTAAATAGTCTTAATGGCTTGGCGCTTTCCCCCTGATATTATCTATGTTCCTTTTCCATCGTCTTATCTCTTGTCTTCTATCGTCTTATCTACCATCTTTTATCGTCTTATCTTTCCTCTTCCATCGTCATATTTCTTGCCTCTCCGGTCTTCAAATATCTTCGGAAATGTCTCTTTCTTTGTCACAGCGAAATTCGGCGAGATGTCAAAGAAATGTGCATAGTTCCTAACATATATATATATATTTTCTCACTCGAGCTGACATGTGTCACAGAGTTGGGCCCCACTGAACCGTTCACGACTTTGTGAACATTACCTAAATTATATTCTGAACTCGTTTTGCGTCGTATGAATCTATTGATACCAGGTATGAACTTATAAGACCTAGACTGACCTTTCTGATATTTATATATATATTTTTTTGGTAAATTCTGATGTTACGATACCTAGAGTGACCTTTCCGATACCTCATATGATGTTTCCAATACTTTCGAATGACCTTTGCGATATCATTTATATCTTTAGATACCTCATATGATGTTTCCAATACTTTCGTATGACCTTTGCCATATCATTTATATCTTTAGATACCTCATATGATGTTTCCAATACTTTCGTATGACCTTTGCCATATCATTTATATCTTTAGATACCTCACATGACATTTTCATCCCTTCACAGCGCTTTCTGCAGACAAATGTTTTTTCTTCCTGAAGCTTCCGACCCTTGTCCCGTTCGAAGATCTCCCAATACCTTCAAACAAGGTGTTCGATCTTCGAACACCTTCATTTTCCTTCCCCCGATCTCCGAACACTATCCCCTTAACTACCTATCATTTTCTTTCACATCACATTCATGTTCTCTAGCCTTCTCAACATTTTCATTAGTCACCTAAAACATTCCCTAACCCGATCATCCCAAACCTTCGCCTGACCTTCCAAACCCCTGTCCTTAGCCCTAACCAAGCACCATCCCTAACCAGAAACCACCTTTCCTGGGCCTCAATCACCTGTCAGGCGTCTCGTCAACCCCGTGTTGACCCCATCAGTTGACGCAGCCTCTCACGTCTTCTGTCCTTCCACAGCTGTTCGCTACGGCCGCGTCCCGAAGCGGTCGAGAGAGCGGGAGGGCGACGGACGAGGCGAGGGCTCGGAGGTCGTGTCCCGGGAGGTGGAGAACAAGCAACTGGCCATCTACGACATCATCCTCACTATCTCTCAAGCGCACCACGCCAACTGCGCCTTCACCGAGGAGAAGACGCGGGCGCTTGTCAGAAAACCCATAATTTTTGTGAGTGTGGTGTTGTGTGTGTGTGTGTGTGTGTGTGTGTGTGTGTGTGTGTGTGTGTGTGTGTGTGTGTGTGTGTGTGTGTGTGTGTGTGTGTGTTCTCACCAAGTTGTGTCTGCAGGATCGAGCATTGACTCTTGGATCCCGCCTGGATCCAAGTGTGTGTGTGTGTGTGTGTGTGTGTGTGTGTGTGTGTGTGTGTGTGTGTGTGTGTGTGTGTGTGTGTGTGTGTGTGTGTCGGCTTCTTACGTCGGCTATTATGTTGGTCAACCTTGAGAATGCAACGGATGTGATCTGCCCTCTGTGTGTGTGCAACAGGAAATTAGTGCAGTGTGATTTCTACTTTCAAGCCATTATCTCTGTCAAACTAAATAAGAGCTTTCTTTCCTGTTTGGCTCTCTGACAGACGCCAATGAGAGTTTACTAATCTTGTTCGTCCTTCTCTCAGTATTCAGAAAGGTTTAATTTCTGGTACTTGTTGCTTACAGATTTGAGGAAGGGTTTCCTCTCTTGTTCAGCCTTATGGCTGATTCCATTAGTTTCCTCTCGTGGTAAATAACGACGATGATACAGAAGGCTTCACTGACAGCTCCTATGTGTTTCATTCCCAGTTACGTTTATACAAGATGGAGTTATCTTTTTCTCATTTTGAACCTCGCGTCTGTCTGCTCGCTTGATCCCTCAGACTATTTAGCATTATTATTCCTTATTCACCGAATACTCCAGAGTGGTGTAGGAAGGAAGGAACTATCAGGGCGGAAGCGCCAAGCCATTATGACTATATAGCACTGGGAAGTGATGATATCCTGTTCCATCAATTTCTAATGTACTTCAATTCATTCATTTCTGTATCAAGATTTGTGGCATATCTTTGTACTTTTTCTTTCTCCATCTAATCCCCTTTTCATATGGGGATTTAAAATCCGAGGCTGCATATTCAAAGACAGGGGCCTTAGAAAAACAGTACATAGCGTTTTCAAATGTTTTTTTCTTTGGAGACCTTTCAACATGTAAACACGTTTTGAGTATGTCACAGACGTCTGGTGGTAAATGTGATGTTATAGGCAACCCGTCCCCTAAAAATTACGTCGCTTTTCGCTCGTATGCGCGCTATGGCCCAAAAATGGACGCAATTTGAAATGAAATCACCTCACGAAAGTGACGTACTGTCCCGTTTTCTGTTTTGAGTCCTCCGGCTTACTCGGTTAGGTTAGACGAGGAAACCTTTAATTAATTGGTTTTCATGACGTCTTATAACCTTAGAAGAACTTCCTGGCCTTCCAACCCACCAGAGGACCCGTAACTTGCTGTTTTGGAAAAAAATACAACATTTATTTTTAATTATTTTTCATTTTCAAATTACTTCCATTTTCAGCCATTCGGCCAAGCGGCCAAATTCAGACGAAATTTGTAAGAGGACAGGTTGACAGGTTGATCCCCAGATATCTCTTCTGATCTTGGTACTACCCTCAAGATATCTCTTCTTATCCTGGTACCAGACTCAAGATATCTCTTCTGATCCTGGTAACAGACTCAAGATATCTCTTCTAATCCTGGTACCAGACTCAAGATATCTCTTCTTATCCTGGTACCAGACTCAAGATATCTCTTCTGATCCTGGTAACAGACTCAAGATATCTCTTCTAATCCTGGTAACAGACTCAAGATATCTCTTCTTATCCTGGTACCAGACTCCAGTTAATCTCATATTATCCCTGGGTTCGTTCTCGCTCGTCTTCTCGTCCTCCTAATCCTGTATATGTATCACGGTTAATATGCAATTCCCATTTTTCTGAAAATCTGTTACATATGGCGGCCGGAAAGATGGTTACTAGACTTGAATCGTGACGAATGCAAATATATGAGGATTGGAGCAGATGGGTGAGGTTCCCACGGGGGACGGTGCATGATGAAGAGGAAACAGATTCCTGAATCAGAGGATAAGGATCTGGAAATCAGTGTGTGTGTGTGTGTGTGTGTGTGTGTGTGTGTGTGTGTGTGTGTGTGTGTGTGTGTGTGTGTGTGTGTGTGTGTGTGTGTGTGTGTGTGTGTGTGTGTGTGTTCCTACTTTTATAATGATAAACAAAACACTGTGCAATCACCGTAGATTAAAATAAGAACACAGTTCTCATCATCCTATTCTTTTACCCCTTTTGAATTGTAATCATTATTCACAGACTTCAGTGCCTACGGTAACCCTTCCTGACCTTACAAAGCCCACTCCTAACCTTTGACCTGGCCCGACAGAACACGTCCGAGGCGACGAGCGACCCCGAGGCGGCATCCTCCACTATGGACGCCTTGGAGGCCCAGAAGATTGCTATGTGGCAGACCTTCGCTGTCTTCATGACCCCTTCCATACAAAGAGTGGTGGAGTTTGCCAAGAGAGTCCCAGGTGGGTGGAGAAAGAGAGAGAGAGAGAGAGAGAGAGAGAGAGAGAGAGAGAGAGAGAGAGAGAGAGAGAGAGAGAGAGAGAGAGAGAGAGAGAGAGAGAGAGAGAGAGAGAGAGAGGGGGGGAGACAGAGAGATAGACAGACAGCCAGCCAGCAAGAGAGAGAGAGAGAGAGAGAGAGAGAGAGAGAGAGAGAGAGAGAGAGAGAGAGAGAGAGAGAGCGAGAGAGAGAGAGAGAGAGAGAGAGAGAGAGAGAGAGAGAGAGAGAGAGAGAGAGAGAGAGAGAGAGAGAGAGAGAGAGAGAGAGAGAGAGAGAAGACAGACAGACAGACAGACAGGCAGACAGACAGACAGGCAGACAGGCAGGCAGACAGACAGGCAGACAGGCAGACAGACAGATAGACAGACAGACAGACAGACAGACAGACAGACAGACAGACAGACAGACAGACAGACAGACAGACAGACAGACAGACAGACAGACATATAGAGGGAGGAGGAATAGCGAGAACTAATAACAAATTAGATAAGTTTGGCAGTAAATATACTGCGAGAACGAGGGAGAGTGAGACAACATGAGTGGAGAGTGAGGTAACATGACGGAGGGTGAGATAACTTGAGGGAGAGTGAGAGAACATGAGAGGAAGTGAGGTAACATGAGGAAGAATGAGGTGACATGAGAGAGAGCATACTGGAACTTTTCCGCCCTAATTGCTTGAGATTTTTTGTATATTTTCATATATTTGCAAAATTATTCAGCTTCTAACTGTAAATATATATCATATCGATTAAGTTATTTATAAATTTATAAATGTATAAATTAATAAATAGCTAACCTATTCTATATCAGGTAATTGAAAGTATATAGTCAGATACAACTAATTTATTACACAACAAACTCCTGTTGTAACTAACTCCTGATTCAGCAAACACATAATGTATAAAATAAATATACATTTCACTGGTTAAGGGCATAAAACAAACACATCCAAACGTCACAAAATTTTCCAACCATACCCAAACATTTCCATGTGTATGTGTATTATGTGTTCACACTGATCGCACGTGTCCATATTTCTCATTAAACCAAACTTATTAAACAGGATACTTTGGGCTGTGTCCACATATAGTCTTCCTTAAGTCAACCTCTCGTCTTCTGTAGGATAATACTTGCAGCTGTGTCCACACGTGTCCTTATCCTTCTTAACCCAGCCAATTCTCTCCCGCAGGATTCTCGGAACTATCGCAGGACGATCAGTTGATCCTGATTAAGGTGGGATTCCTGGAGCTGTGGCTGACGCATGTGAGTCGAATGGTGAGCTCCCTCGACAACACGCTCACGTTCAGCGACGGCTCCTACGTCACCAGGACACAGATGGAGATGATGTTTGACGTGAGTGAACTTGGTGAAGCTTTTAACTTCTTTTTGCTATTCGATGCAGCTTCACTTTAGGCCCCGTCGGTACAGCGGCAGCCTCGGTTCTTGCAGGGGTCACCGTTCGATCCCCCAATTGTATAAGTGGTTGGGCATGGTTCCTTCACACGCAGTTCTTAAACAGTCAATTATAAGTAGTCACGAATATTTACTAAATTTTTTAATAGATATCATAAAATGATTTTCGAACCGGAAAGTTTTCCCTCTTCAATAAACCAACAGGGCTAATAAAGCCCTCTGAAAATTGTGTATATTTTAGATAAATTGTCATGTGAATATTTAAGATAAAACACTCCATATACTTATTATTCATTATATTGGCTTATTGATGAAGGACACTTTTCAAGTAACTGAATACAAATCAGCCGTCTAGAAACCAAGATCTTAATAAATGTATCGCGGGTCCTGATAATGATAAATTTCCGAACTCCAAAAATCTGTGGCTGAAGGTTGATGTAAATGCAGCCATAACAGTACACTAACTACTATTAACGAGCTTATGCTTAGTACGAAGGAAAGCGATAAGCCAGAGTAAAGCCTGTCTGTCCTTCCTTGTAAAGTTATGTTAAAAAGATGTACACAGGGAGCCGGTCGGCCGAGCGGACAGCACACTGGACTTGTGAGCCTGTGGTCCTGGGTTTGATCCCAGGCGCCGGCGAGAAACAATGGGCAGAGTTTCTTTCACCCTATGCCCCTGTTACCTAGCAGTAAAATAGGTACCTGGGTGTTAGTCAGCTGTCACGGGCTGCTTCCTGGGGGTGGAGGCCTGGTCGAGGACCGGGCCGCGGGGACACTAAAGCCCCGAAATCATCTCAAGATAACCTCAAGATAGCTCATAATAAACGTACCGATATGCACAAGCGAACATTGCAAAGCCCTTGGGGGAAAGGGATTAAGAGATGATGATATATGAAAGTAGAAATTGCCTAAGCTACTCTATCCTTTTGATAAGTATTTTATCTCAATGAACTTGAACTTGAAATTGTCAAGGTGCTGTTTAAGTTGGCGTTCGTGACACACCAGTTAACAATGACCTAGCCAACTGTAAACTAAGTTTGTCAATCCAGTGATTTTGTAAATAGACGAACTGCCACATCAAACAGTATATCAGTGTAGAATTCGAACACGTCCGAAGGCCAAATTCAATTTGAACCAGAAGATTCGTACCAGGGTTCAAAGAATGTGACGGTCAATGTGACAACCACATCACGTGATCATCACATTGGTCAAGTGATGTGACGTCACTGTGAGAGGGGGAAACGAGCTTAGCCTAGGATCAATTTCCTCTTCTCCGTCCAGTTTGGGCTAAAGACACGTGGACCCAGAGAGCTGGTTCACCCGTACACGTTTGTCAGCATGTCTCCATGTGTTATATGTATCACGTGTTTATATGGCATACATGTTAGTATGTATCACGTGTGTATGTCATATGTGTGTCATTACGTCCCATGTCACATGTGTCAGCATGTAGGATAAGTTTCAATACGTGGCATATATATATATATCACCTGTCCATTTCAATGTCCCTAGGGACATTTTCATGGCTGCTCCGTCCATTCCTGACGATCAGAGTTGCTTAGACAACCTAACGTCCACTTTGATGACTCTAGGACAACTTTGATAGAGTCCCTCTACTCCTTGAGTCCATCCAACCCCTTTTGAGTCCCTCCACACCCCCCTTCTCCACCACCAACAACACCAACCCATCCTTCTCCACATGCTCAACACACTCACCCAACCAAAACAGAAATCTCTCTCACTTCTGATGGCTCGTCGTTCTTTTTCTCCGGCAACAGCAAGATTTTGTGTCAACCGTCTTCAACTTCGCCGTGACGTTCAACAACCTGAACCTCAATGACACCGAGCTGGCACTGTTCACTGCGGTGGTGCTGCTGACGGCTGACCGACCCGGAATCACTGACGGGAAGGTCATCGAACAGCAGCAGGACAAGATTATCGAAGCGCTCAGAGTACAAGTGAGTTCATGGGTGATGGCTTGGAACACCGCACACATTTGTTTTGTAATGTGTTAATTTGCAATGTGTGTGTCTCTGTGTGTGTTGTTTTGCATCGTGGTGTGTGTGTGTGTGTGTGTGTGTGTGTGTGTGTTTGTGTGTGTGTGTGTGTGTGTGTGTTTGTGTGTGTGTGTGTGTGTGTGTGTGTGTGTGTGTGTGTGTGTGTTTGTGTGTGTGTGTGTGTGTGTGTGTTTGTGTGTGTGTGTGTGTGTGTGTGTGTGTGTGTGTGTGTGTTTGTGTGTGTGTGTGTGTGTGTGTGTTTGTGTGTGTGTGTGTGTGTGTGTGTGTGTGTGTGTGTGCGTGTGTGTGTGTGTGTGTGTGTGTGTGTGTGTGTGTGTGTGTGTGTGTGTGTGTGTGTGTGTGTGTGTGTGTGTGTTTATATGTGTATGTGTGTGAGTGTAAAAGTCAAATAAAGTAAAGCAAAATCACCATTGACTTAAATATCTTCAAGTTGTCACGTTCCCAATGAACCCAAAATGTTCAACCTTACCCAGCTGCCCATCACCCCCCCCCTTTCCTTCCTTCCCCCAAACCCACCCCACCCTATTCTTCCCCCTATTCCTCCCTACCCAAATAACACCCAAACCTCATTCAAGTAAACCCTTCTTAGCCTCTCTGAAAGACTCTCCAAGACTCCTCCCCAGTCTTCCTTCCTCTTGACTCATGTAACCCACCAACGAGAAACAAAACAAAACTGAGTCTATCTTACAATGTGTCACAGGTGGGTCGAAATCACGCCAGTGAGACGCACCTCTTCCCCAACGTTGTGATGAAGATGCCGGAGCTACGTCAGATCGGAGCCAAGCATCACGATCACCTTAATTGGTTTCGATCCAACTGGTCCAGACTCAAGCTGCCGCCACTCTTTGCGGAAATCTTCGACATCCCCAAGTGTGAAGAGGACCTATTATGAGTGTTTTATTGTAGGTAAGTGAGTTAGTGCTGGGCGTTTCTTAGTCTTTCCTAGCCTAGTTAGTCTTTTCTTTAAACATATTTCGTTGAAAACGATAGAAAGTCTTAGATTTCTAAGTCTTAGAAGAATTCTAAGACGTCTAAGAAGTTTATGAAGAGTTTAAGAAGCCTCTTCAGCACCACTAAATCTTCCACACACACACATACACTAAGTGTATGTGTGTTTTTTGATACAAAAAAAAATCTTATTTAACAGATGTTTACACCTGTTAAAATAAGATGTTTACGTCGTTAGTATGTTACTCACAAGGACGGATAATGTTAACACAAACACAGAATGGTTATAATGAGGTCCTGTATGACGTATAATAAAGTATTTAAATATACAAAAGCAAACACGAAATATTTCTCACTGATTATTTCATCAAAAACCCACATTTCTGCACAACTGAATATAAGCCTCCAAGTCACATACAACTATTTCATAAATGACACTTAGGCACTGTTCTAAAAATACAGTAAATGCCATTTATTATCATCACAAAATTAAGTGATATGATCACAACACAATATTACATGAACACAGTGAATCACTAGACCAATCACTGAGAGTGTTTAAAGATGAGAAACAAAACACCGACTTCAGAAAATTTATGTATTCCCAGATTGACTGAATATCGTACATTTGTACGTCAATCACTGTAGAATTAACTTCAGGCATTTTCTTGCTGCTAAGGCTGGGCTGCGTTGATCACCAGCGCTCATCTAATAATGAATTGGAGTCATTTTAAATACCTATTAACCTGTTTTACCCATTTTTACCTACCTACCTTGTGGCTACCCTTTTGGAGGCTCCGGGGATCAAAGGCCCTGCGGCCCGGTCTTTGATCCGGCCTTGGGGTTGGTCGTCTGGTCAATTAGGCTGTTGGACGCGGCTGCTCATAGCCTAACGTATGAACCACAGCCTGGTTGATCAGATAATCTTTGGAGGTGTTTGTCGAGTTCTCTCTTAAACACCGTGTTGGGCCGGTCAGTTATGCCCCTTATGTGTAGCGGGAGAGTGTTAAAAGTCTTGGGCTGGTGTTTCTTTTCAAAGGCTTAAAAAGTCTTTATGTTTATCAATATTATCAGCAAAAAAAGCCTTTCCCAGCCCAGGGAGATTGGTAGGCAAGGAAGTGATGGTCTCATGTCGTGTGTAATATGATGTCTTTCTGGCTATTTCCTTCAAAATTATTGATTTATATATTTTTTGTCTTTCAGGAGAGCAATTCCGTGAGGTAGTGTCATAGAGCCCGTTCCGGTGGACCAGGAAGTGTACCCCAGCCTCATCTTGTCGTCGTTCACAACCGGCAGGTGGTACTCACAACCGGCAGCTGGTGCTCACAACTAGCAGCAGTTACAACTATCAGCTGTTAGAAACCACAGCTGTTACTCACAGCTAGTGGCTGTTACTCACAACCAGCAGCTGCTACAACCTGCAGTCGGCATTCTCCGCCGGAAGTTGTCACTTCCAAGAAGCAGTTGTCACTTCCAAGAAGCAGTTGTCACTTCCAAGAAGCAGCTGCCACTCAAATAGTTACATGAAGTCTACTCACAAACACTTCTGCATCAGCAAGAGCGGAAGTTTGAGAGTGAGCTCTTGTTCTGCATTATATTTTCTGAGCAAAGAGGAGCAAGCAATAGCTTGCACCTTAAGGCACTGCAGATGTGTACCGAAAGAGGAAGAGTGTCTGGATCTTGACGAGACGACACCCATCCTCTGGCCTTTCAACAACCAACTTGTCTTATGACTGCCTGTTTGGTTGATAAGAATGCCAAGCGGAAGAGCATATCTTCCTAAAAGATGACGTTTTTTGATGAAATAGATGAATCCTGCGATTCTCAGGGGCGGGGCGGGCTGGTAAGCCGCTGATGACCATTGATGGCAAGTTGAAGTCTCCGGCAAGTTGATAGAAAAAAGACATCGAAGAAAAGGCACATGTCTTCAGAGACTTTTGCAACGAGTACTGAAGACTCGAGGAGAGACCTCCAACTCAGGCCCAAAAAGGGGCCGTGGGAGGAAAAGATGTCTCATGGTGGAGCCTGAAATGATTCTGCCGATGGAATCGTTATACGAATGGCTCGCATTTGTTACGTCAAGCGCCATAAGGGAATGTCTTCGGGTCGTTGGTTGATACCTTCCGGGCTCTGTGGTCTGCCACAGAGTCTGTGGTCTGCCACAGAGTCTGTGGTCTGCCACAGAGTCTGTGGTCTGCCTCAGAGTCTGTGGTCTTCTGCCCCCAGGAACTGAGTTTTCACTGCCACACAGCAACAACCTCCCCTCCACCCCTACCCTCCCTCACGCTAGGACTCCTAGGCACTGCTGGGAGGCCAGTGTTACCTATCTGATTGTGTTACCAATATTTATTACATATTTGTTGTTCTTGGTGGCGTCTAGTGTGCTTCTAGACACCAGGACAAGTGGCAAAAAAGGAGTGGGTTAGCAGTGAAGACGTCCCAGAAAACGATCTTGTACGTTCACTAGGTTATATAAGGCCAATTGAAAAGCTGCTCTGATTGTTTCAATTGTTATGACTTTTGGCGACGCTCGAACGCTAGTTGGCGAGACGTACGATAAACTGTTATACATTCCATACACTTCTCAGCATTCCCCCTCTCTCAGAATACTCACAAAATATCATAACAGGATGAGGAATAACGACATACCTCTCTAAGAGTCTACATAAGAATGTGACTTATTAACCTCTATAGAGTGGTGGCGGCGGACACAAGTGACACGAAGCTTGATGTGTAGTAACGTAGAGAAGCTCACAGTCTCAAGGTTGCCACAGGTATCTTTGGTATCTTTGACAATAGTATTTGCTCCTAAGACTAGCTCTGTTGCCACTCGTGCTGATACCTCTCTCTCTCTATATAGCCTCTTTGACGCTAATGTAGCATAACGTGCTGCTATTTCTTGTCTCTTTCCACCCCTCTCTCTCTCTCTCTCTCCTTTCTTGTTGCCTCACGACTGGACAATGCTAATTCTTCATAAGGGTCCTTTGTTGACCATTTACCTCATGCGCCTGCTCACCACATGTGTGGGAGGGGACGCCCCACAACCATTCCTGATGTCCTTCACCACCGTACTCTGTGTTCCATTTCCATTCAGTGAGGTCCAGAAAGTTAATTTATGCATTAGTCAATATTAAGCGCTTCGTTATGCGAGTAGCACCAGAGAGCATGTAGAAACGTCGACAGTCAGAGTTGAGTACTATTATAGGCATCGAGAACCCGTAGAGGAGCTCCGCGAGGCGTATCATGTGTATAGGTGCACGGGTAGTGATCAAGTCTGCAACCTTAACTACGTACTTAGTCCCGTTCATTCACTAGTTAAGGGCTTTCACCAGTGTCTAAGTTAGGCGGGCAACCAGAGTCCTGAGTAAATCATGCTGCTAATCGTGAGCAGTTATATATATAATATATATATTGCTTTAACTCGCAGTACAAGGCAACACAGGAGCACGTACAGTAGACAAGATTAGTCTATCACTTGCGTCAAGAGGGCAGGTCCCCTACATGTATGTGAAGGCATGTTTTCATAGTCGCCTCTACAGACCCCTCCCTTACTCTTCCCTACGTAACCTCAGAGGCAACAGTGATTTTGCCATACTGGTGACCTTACGGGCCACGTGGTGCGGTCTGTGATGATATCATGACAAAAAAAACGTTATACGAGGAGGAGCGTATATGCCGCCGGAGGAAGCCTAAGAGATTGGTCGCAGCCGCATTTGCTGTCATTTAGATAAACAAACCAGAGGTCCTAATGGCTGGGCCAGGTGGGGAACCTCTAGACCTGGGCTGCGTTATCCTGTGGCGCGTTCGTATCCCAACGCTGGGACACACACACACACACACACACACACACACACACACACACACACACACACACACACACACACACACAGACCTTCAAGTGTACCTTGAGAGAGTACTTCCACTGAATGCTTCAATATTGTTATATAGAGGAGTGCGAAGGTCTCTCCACAGTAAATATTTCATAGAACGTGGTGAACATTTCCCTTCTCCTTCCCTTCCAAGCCGACAACACTACCGATATAGATTATTTTGTTAACTGGAGGAAAAAAAACAAGGCTCAGGGTACTTGGTTGGACGTCGTGGTGTGGTCAAACGGCATCAACTCTCAGATGATTATTAAAAGGGACATGGATATTATTTTTGTTTTGTACATTCCTAGTGTTTTGGTATTTGTGATGAATACTCCATGGATGCTGTTTCCCCATCGCTGCAGTCTGTTCCAGTATCTGTTTTGCATATTTGTTAAATTATTGGTGAAAGGCAGCTCGAAGAACTCTAAGTTTTCGCTAGAAAGCGAAACTCGTTTCAGGCTTCAGCCAAACACCCCAAACTTTTCCCTCATGATCTTTCAGTGACCAGTCAGCTGTGACTTCGGACTTCAGGCATGGGTGCCATACCCACCCGTAAGGGTGTACTGGACACGGAGACACGGGTTCACAAGCTGTACTTGACTGTAGCGTGGCACCCAGCAGCTCCAAAACATATAATAGATAGACTGACACCTTGTCTATATTGTCTCGTCTACACCGTAATGCATTAGGATTAAGCCAAGGATAAGCGTCTAGACACAGAGCTGTAGGTCGAGTGATTAGGTCAAGGACAGTTTGAGAAGACAGTCTTCATCTCCTCTCTCTCTCTCTCTCTCTCTCTCTCTCTCTCTCTCTCTCTCTCTCTCTCTCTCTCTCTCTCTCTCCCTTTCTCCCGTGTACTGACAGAGCTCTGCAGTCGTCCCACGTATTAACCGTTGGTCACAGCAAATGAAATATGGCTCATAAATGTGCCCTGTTTTATGAACATGTCTATGGACAATTACATAGCTTTGCGGAAAAAAAAAAATCTGATCCAGGTGTTGTGTTAAATTTGACGCAGATGCTGTGTTAAATTTTGATCGAACTGCTATGTTAAAGTTGACCATAATACTATGTTTAATTTGATAAACTACCATGTGAAATATTCTATCTCAAAAGTAACGTGTGGGCGGATATGGTCGACATTCAGTTAACACAAAATAAATTGCCATTATAGTTTGCTAGAGTTGGGAGAATGGTTCGAAAAAAATAGTATTCAATGCATCAAGTGGTCTGATAGTCCACAGCCGGATGCACACCTACACAGTTCTGATGGAAACGGTCTTTGCTTCTGGTTAAATATATATATATATATATATATATATATGTATATATATATATATATATATATATATATATATATACTTTTCCTAGCGTCCTTGAGACTGTCTAATGGGCATTAAACTCTAAGAAACAACTTGTGGCATTATTGACAAGGCATCTTAAATATATAGAGCTTAAACGAGAAGCATCGAGGATGCTGCAACCCTTCTGTCTTTGGAGCAGCTCAAACGGATTATAAATAATATGTGACTAGATGTTACGTTGTTACCATGTGTACATATGGATTCCCTTAGGTTTACCTTACATAAAAATACAAATAAAACACCTGCAAAAAAAATAAATAAATAGACAAAAGCCTTTTCTCTCTCTCTCACTCACTCTCTCTCTTCCCTTCAGAGGACTCTCTCCTGTTCCAGAGGGTTAAGCAGTCAACACAGGTATACAGCAACACTTCTGTATGGTCGAATTTCTATGCTGATAATTAGAGGATATTCGATCTTACCAACTGGTGTTGGTAGCCCCGTGTCTTCTGTGATCTATGGAGCTTTACCGGATGGCATGCGTTCGCTAGTGTCGGCAGAATTAGACGGCTTCTAGACTCTAACAGTGATTAGACATTAGATGTTGTTAGCCTTTCAAACCAAGAGAGACGGCTTTATTTTTCCTTGATTTTAATCGGGTTAAAAAAAATGCGATTACTGATAATAATGATAATGGTAGAGAGTTGATTACCTCAAGTCTAAAAGGAGAAGCTAAATTTTTGAAGCGCTGTGGACGCGGCCATTACTTTTGTTATTGTTGATAAGACTTCAATTTTCCAACTGATATTATGTTCTTTGTAACCTTGTAAGCGATGTGAAGACCTAAGTTATATTTTAATAAATAGATATAATCAGTTTTTGTTTGGTAATTTCCTTGAGTGCACAAATGCTTCGCACACAGACTCACAGACACACACAGACACACACATGCACACACACACACACACACACACACACACACACACACACACACACACACACACACACACACACACACACACACACACACACACACACACACACACACACGCACACACACACACACGCACACACACATGCTGCACACACACACACACACACACACACACACACACACACACACACACACACACACACACACACACACACACACACACACACACACTCACACTCACACATACAATGTTTGCAGACGATGCAAAGCTAATGAGAAGACTTGCAAGAGATGAGGATTGCAATTTTCTCCAGTATGACTTAACCTGCAGAGTTGGTCCGAGGAATGGCTGCTTGTGGTTCAACACCAGCAAGTGTAAAGTGATATAAATGGGAACAGGCGTCAGTAGACCAAAAGGATGGTACACGACAAACGGAAACTCCCTCCGCTATATCGACTAAAGAAAAAACACACCAGGGAGAAGGTATAACACCAAACCTAACTTTGAAGGCTTATATAAATAGCCCATTGCCTCGAGCCCATTGTTGATGTGACGATGTGCATTGAATTTTGTAACTAGCTCATCAAAACTCTAATAAGATCACAATTGACTTGAGAATGGTCCAGGACGGACCGAAACGTCGTCGTCCCTTCACCTTCTAGTGTGTGGTCTGGTCAACATCAAGACTCACTTAGCTAAATGATTTTTGAGGTTGAGTCCCTGAGCCCATTATGTGCCTCTGTAACCCTTTCCACTACCGCTCACAGGATGGGTATGAGGTACACAGTAAATGAACTAAAACTAAATTATGGACAAGAAGCCTGAACTTTGACTTTTCGAGTCCCCCCCCCCACCACTAGGTCTACTCATGACGATCCCCAGGATGCAACCCACAATAGTTGCCTCACTCTAAGATACCTAATTACTGATAGGTGAACAAATGCATCAGGTTAAAGGGAGAGTTTCCACTTATCTATGTTCCGGCCGGTAGATTGATTCGTGGTCCCACGGTTGTGAGCTTATAGCGTAGACCATTGCGCTACAGGAAGTACTAGTGTGGGATAAGGCTGACGGAGGATTGGAAGGGGATATCAAGGATAGATTGGATAGGTAGATGAGAGGAGGGCGGTAGATATAACTGGAATCTGCCTATTAATTATCCTACAGGACTCTTCTGTGGCCTCTTCAGTTTGCAATAATACAGTTCAAATCCAGTCAGTTAAGCACTGTCTGGTTTGGTCAACAAATGGTCTGGTGACCATGCTTAAATCAGTGATGCTTGCTGGGAGGGGGGGGGGCACCTAGCTAAGCCTATCACTCAGGCGCTGTCCATTGAAATTGAAATTGAAATTGAAATAAGTTTATTGAGGTAAAATACACACAAAGGGATGAGGTAGCTCAAGCTATTCTCACCCCATTCAGTACAACGTGTTAATATATACATAGACACACATCACAAATAAACATATTGCCAAGTCCACAACAGTGAAGACAATCATGTGCACTGATTTTTGATGAGAAAATCCTCAGCAATAATGAACTAAACTTTCCTCTAGCTTCTGGCTTTCTACTCCCGCTCTGGCCACTTGGTGGCCATCAGATAAAAGTATATAATTCATAATTATAGGTCACATATGTTAATATACGTGCAGGGCAATTTATTTAATTTAGTTACTGTTTAATTTTCTTGACGTTTTCTATTGAAGTAGAGAAAATGGTTCTTAGGGAGAACTTGTATTTTCCAACGGAACTGCTTCAAACAGCTTTTCTAATACATCACTAGGTTTAATTTTAAATGAATTTATATACTTAATTCAAAATACAAAATTCTATGTACTTTATTGTTTTAACTGATATTATAAAACGTTTGACGTGTTAGAGCCTGTGTGAGAATGTACAACTCATATATAACGACCTCCATCATTATTAAATCATTCTAAACAGTTAGTTAGTTTAGTTCATTTATTATGCACCCCATACCCATCCCGTAGGCGGTAATGGAAAGGGTTACAGAGGCACATAATGGGCTTAGGGACTGAACCCCACAATTCATTTAGCTAAGCAGTCTCCGTGGTGTAGTGGTAAGACACTCGCCTGGCGTTCCGCGAGCGCTATGTCATGGGTTCGTATCCTGGCCGGGGAGGATTTAATGGGCGCAATTCCTTAACTGTAGCCTCTGTTTAACGCAACAGTAAAATGTTTATTTGGATGAAAAATCGATTCTTCGCGGCAGGGAATCGTATTCCAGGGACTTGCCCGAAACGCTACGCGTACTAGTGGCTGTACAAGAATGTAACAACTCTTGAATATATCTCAAAAAAAAAAAAAAAAAAAAAGCAAGTTACAATCTTGATGAGCTAGTTACAAAATTTAATATAAGTCGTCACATCAACAATGGGTTCGAGATCGACCTCAAGTACAGGTTCTAAATTAAGCAACTGACATATGTGGAGAGCTAGTGTCACAATTTATATGTTTGTCCTGCACACCGCCCCCCATCCAGTGGGCAGCGGTGGATAGGTTACAATCACTTAGTTACTACCTACAGTTAGCAAACTGGGGATATTTGGCTAAAATTTCTGGTAGCAGATCATTTTGAAATGAAATATTGACACATCGCTGGAACATTGGTTATAGAATTGTCTCTAAATTCACGTATCTTTTCGCACTCCATCACATAGTGACGGAGGGTGTGCGAATAATTTATATATATATATATATATATATATATATATATATATATATATATATATATATATATATATGTATATATATATATATATATATATATATATATATATATATATATATATATATATATATGTATATATATATATATATATATATATATATATATATATATATATATATATATATATATATATATATATATATATATATAAAATTTGTGAGGGTACCACCTCTGGTGCCAATGTGGGGACCCATAGCCTCGGAGAAGAAAATAAAAAGTATTCAGAGGAGACCTTGTGGTTTCTCACTGAACACTAATATTATCTTCTCCTACCACCCCCATTCTTTTGTATGTACACATATATATATATATTTACTTTATTTGAACTTTGTTACAAAAAAGGAGTTACATATGGGTTACAAAGATGGTTGTCATAGGTTGTCGAGTTCCTCCAGCTCCTCAGATGGCGGGCAGGAACCCTGGATGCAGTGCGCATTTCCCCTCTGTATCGCCACACTGAGGCGCTGGAAAAGAAAGCTTGCAGCTCTCGGGTCCCTTGTTGTTTCAATGAGCCTAGTACCCAGTTCCTTCAAAAAACTGGTAGCACTTTTACCCCAGGCGCCGAGCGTCTCAGAAGCAATGGGGACAAAATTGTAGTGGTGATCCAGTTCTCTATACTTACGGGATTTGGCTGCTTCCCTGTGGGTGGCAGCGCCACCTGGTTGTGCAACACTGAGGTTAATGTAGGTGTTAGCCAGGGTTGATACGCACGTGTAGTCCCATACCAACTGCTTGCCATTCTTCCAGGGGTTCACTGTGATACCATCCGGGCGACCAATAAGAGCATCAGAGTTACGGGGCGTTAGGTAACGGGGCTCTCTTTCAGCTGGGCATCCAGCTGTGGTGAGGCTCCTCTTGATGATATATATATATATATATATATATATATATATATATATATATATATATATGTATATATATATATATATATATATATATATATATATATATATATATATTTATATATATATATATATATATATATATATATATATATATATATATTCGGATTCGTAGTCCTGAGGTTTCGGGTTCGGTCCCCGGTGGAGTCGGAGATAAATGGCCAAAATGTTTCTTTCACCCTAATGTCCTCTGTTATCTAGCTGTAAATTGGTACCTGGGAGTTAGGCAGCTGCTACGGGCTGCTTCCTAGGGGTGTGTAACAAAAAGGAGACCAGGTCGAGGACCGGGCCGCGGGGACATTAAGCCCCGAAATCATCTCAAGATAACCTCAAGATAACCTTCAGCTCTTGAACCATTCTATGTGTATGCCTCTGTAACCTCTTCCCACCACCACTCACAAGATGGGTATGGGGTGCATAATAAAAGAAAACAAAGAAAATATTCTTATTAATAAATAAATAAAATAAATCCCTCTACTCTACTCTACTGCCACTTCAGTAGAGGTAGATAGAGTCATTAGAGGACACAGATAAATAATATAGTGAAAGGTTATAATTATAAACAGTCGGGGATCCCGGGTTTGAATCTCGGAACAGAAATGTTTGGGTACGTTTCCTTTCACCTGATGCATATGTTCACCTAGCAAGAAGTATAGTACCCGGGAATTAGGCAACTGTTGTGGGTTTGCATCCTTGGGGTGGGGGGGACCTCGGAACAAGACTAAAGTATAATATACACACACAGGCTTCCTGTCTCCGATTAATCGATTTTTTTGTTTGAGTGGTTTGGAAGATGGCCCTCAGCTCATTCCCCAGTCCGTAGAAGACAAGGAATGCTACAACAATATATACTGTTAGTCATGGAGATCGTCATACCACTACGGCCACGTCTTGGTACTGCTGTATTTGGTCTTCTCTGGAAGGACTTTATTTTCAGCTGATGAACCCATAAACATGAAGCTGTTGAAGTCAGTTAGTTTCAGGCTAGAAGTAAGGCAGACGGCCATATAGTTAAAGTATCGCAACAGAAATCACAAGTATCTCCTGAAATATCGTTTTCTACAGTGCGCCAAAATCAGAAATAACAGAAAACGGACACGGAAGCGGGATAATGAAAATATATATTTAAACTCCCTGAAGGAATTGCTCTCTCTCTAGAATTGAGAGAGAGAATGTTAGATAGTTGTTGTGGGATTACCCGTGCGTTTCAAGTTTGTGCAATACCTACGTTGGGCGGCGCTACCACTTACAGGGAAGCAGCCAAGTCTCGTAAATACGGAGATATGAATCACCACAACAATTTTGTTTCCATTGCCTCAGAGACACTTGGTGCCTGGGGTAACAGTGCTACTAATTTTTTGAAGGAGCTGGGTTCCAAGCTAATTGAAACAACAAGAGACCCTAGAGCCACCAGTGTCCTCTTCCAGCGCCTTAGTGTGGCGATACAGAGAGGAAACGCACGCTGCACCCATATACTTCCTGCCCGCCATCTGAGGAGCTGAAGGAACGCGACAACCTGTGACAAGTAGCCTCGTACCTTGCTTGCAACTAATGTTGTAACCCATTTTGTGTAATAAAGTTTTAAATAAAATAAAATGGCAAAATGTACAATATATAAGGGGGGGGGGGTAGGAGAATATATATATATATGTGAGTGCAAATGACGATCACAAAACACTGATCATTTTTATGCGGAAAATCCACAGAGAAATGTGAAAGGAAGTGAACGTTTCGGCCTGAATATATGTGTGTACACCGGTGCCCCACATATGGCTACCCCGGGTGCTATATGTCGTCTTCTTCGAGGTATTCTTCTTAGCCACCTACTGCTCCAGACTCTAGCAAATGTGTTTACATTACGAATGACAAAATATGTAACTTGGGCTTTGTTATGGGAGTAAATCTGAAATTTTCATACGTGGTGATTTCAGTTTCGACGGAAATCGATGGATTCTCTATTGAATGGGGGATGAAGAATGAAGCCGGGGAGCTCCGACGTGCATGAACAATCGCCAAAGAAAAGATGAAAAAGGCAAAACTTTCAAAGACAGTAAAAAAAGTTTTTCAGACTTTTTTTTTTTTACAGAGTTTCCAAACCTTGCGGTGTAACTTTTAGTGATGATGACGGTGATGGAGGAGAGACTGAAGCGTCAGAGTCTTAAAAGGAAACATGGAAAGTTTTTCCTGCCCAGAAGAAAGACTAAAAAAAAATTAATGGGAAATCTAAACCGGGACCAAAGAAAGGCGGATATTTAGCCCCCCCTTTTTTTTCCTCCAGAATGAAGCGTTGGGTTTAATGACTTCTTTTGTTGTTATTTTGACTGATTGCTTTGCCTGTGCTGATTGGACGGAATACACTCACTCCTTCCACCTTGTTTGAGTGATTGTTCTCCATCTCCTGATTGGATGATATGAACTCCTCACTCGTTGTTTGACTAATTGATTACTCGCCTTGTCTTGATTTACATACATCCAAAAGTTCTTCATTAGCATCGCATAAAACATCCATTTTATTATTGAATTATTGAAATAATCATCAATGGATGTAAATTATTGAAATAATCATCAATGGATGTAAACTAATTAGTTTACATAACGAATTACTTGGGAAAGTGGGTCCAACACAATTACCCACTGACCATCCAACAAGTGTACTTTCGTCCCTGAACATTGTACGAAAGTACATCCGAAAGCGGGATGCACCTTTCAATATATATATTACGATGTACAAATATCTAGAGTTTCAATTAAATGTATATTGAAAGAAAACAGAAACAATATAACAAACTGGATACAAAGAAGCAATTAGAAATACTGTATTTTGTGCTCCGATTGAATGACTTTGGAAATTGAAATTATATACGAGGCCAATACATTTTTTTTAATAATAGTCAGCCACTTCATGGAAAATATTTTGTAACATCCTTTGTTGGTAGTGAACTGTTTTGTCGTTTATGTATTTTTTGTAACAACTTTTCGTTCAGTAGACTTATCCATTTTTCATGTCTTTTTTAGCTATGCCACAAGATAACTTCTAGTGGGTTGATTGCTGAAGGTGACATGATTCCAGCATCAAGAGACATTACTCGATCATCTGGTGACATGACTCGAGCAGCAGCTCTCTCTCTCTCTGTCTCTCTCTCTCTCTCTCTCTCTCTCTCTCTCTCTCTCTCTCTCTCTCTCTCTCTCTCTCTCTCTCTCTCTCTCTCTCTCTCTCTCTCTCTCCCCTTCTGTCTTCCATCTTTCACTTCATGTTCTCCCCTCTCTCTCTCTATTTCTCCCCAGGCTAGACATAATGAAGAACCTTATTGGGTTGTAAGGAGCTGACCAAAAGTCATTAGGGGAAATAACTGCTGGAATATTCTGAATGTCAGGGTTCCCTCTCAAGTTTCATTCTGACTTTATTGCCCCATCAATTTGCCCCATCTTTATTGCCCCATCTTTATTGCCCCATCTGTTAGTCCTCTCAAGTTGTATTCTATCAGGTCTCTAGCGTTACATTCTATTGTCAAGTCTTCTCAAGTTGCAAATTAACTTTCAGCAACTAATAAGTTGCATTCTGATCGTCAAACACTTAAACTGTATTCTGGAGTTAGAGAAAGCCATGTTGGGTACAGTCAAATGGCCAGGACGCTCAAGGGACTTGTTTACTGCGGCGACTGTCAGAGTTGCAGGACCTTACTGCAGTAAGGACGTCATGCCACTTAAACTGTCCTCTGTGGGTCACGTTTCACAGACTGGGGGATCAATTGCTCTCTGGGGGGGTCAATTCCCTCGAGGAATTGGTGTGCAAGGGGACCATCTGAGCGTCAGGGGCCCTTCAATGGACTCGCCAACCTAAGTGTCTGAGGAGTGAGTCCATCGGGACGCCTCCAGTGAGCCGTAAAGCACAGAGACCTGTCAGCTCCCCTGACAAGAACACGCAGGACTCTGCAATGCCCCGGGAACAGGGTCTCGGAGGAATAGGTGGTTGGAATTGGGGGGTAATTAGTGGTGATATATGGAACGCGAGTGCTTGTCTACACGCGTTGTGCCTGTCAGTTAAACTTGCGTGTACAAGCAAACCGCGTTCATATTTATGTATTTGCAATGCACGTCCTTCCGGTTAATTGCAAGGATTGCAATACACCCGACTATGCCTTCCATTTCCGTAAATAACAGATATGTAACAAAATATATTTTATGAAACATCTGAAGCGATCACATGACTACAAATATCACCTCTAAGCACATTTGTTTGGCTTTTTGATTGTAATATAAAGTTGACAAGTAGAAAATACAATGGCATCAGGAGCCTGCGGGCGATATTGGTAACATTCACATGAGATAAAGTGACAGTGTATCAGCATGGGAATGCGTCGACGCCTCCAAGTTAGAATGTTCTTTACTGAAGTGATCTGAGTACTGAGAGATCAGCCCTAAGAGCTACGTTGAGGATCCATTGACTGATGGTCTTGCCATCTGTGAAATGATGACTCGCCTCAAATGGTATTATGGTTCTCATTTGTAAGTTATTTTTACAAGCAGAATAACGTCTCTAGTATATGGAAATTGTCATGTGCTCCGTTAGTCTAAAGGAGCCTTCATAAGAACGCTTTAAAAATACCTGCTACTACAAGGAATAGCATATGTAAGACCCACCCTTGAGTATGCAGCGCCAACATGAAAATCTCCACTTAAAGTAACTCGAAATAAAACTAAAGTGCACAAATATGTAACTAAACCGGTACCGGGATGAAGAGGAATGAACTACTGTGAAAAACTTATAGAACTGTGTCTTACTACACTGGAGGAAACGAGCAACTTGGAGAACATAAAAGCGAGATCTCTAAGCTTCTAAAAGAATCGACAAAGTGGAAACTTAACCATTGTTTGAAACAGTGAATAGCGGAGCGAGGGGGACAGATATCAAGCCACATGTGGACTACAGAGAGACTACTTTTAGCGTACGAGTTGTACAATGATGGAATATGTCACTAGGTGTTGTCGTTGTCTCATCCTTGACACAGCTTCAAAGCCAACATTCGCTTAAATTCACAGAGAGATAGAGATCAATTTGATTAATCAACCGATATTTGGAAAAGTGGGATGTAGGAGCTGAAATTCAACCCTGTAAGCACATTTAGTTGAGCGCATCTAGGTAAGTACGTGCACACACACACACACACACACACACACACACACACACACACACACACACACACACACACACACACACACACACACACTTATAATGAAAGCTTCAGCGCAATACAGCTATAAACCTGCACCTGAAACCCTGAAACTCTACTTCATATACCGGGACACGAAACTAAAACTCTTCCCCAGCATCTCCTTCCTCGGGCTCCGGTACACCTCGACTCTCGGCCACCAGGAAAAATATAACACAGGGATTCTGTGGCTGCCATTTGAGAATTCCGAGCAGGTCATCATTAAAGAAATGCTCGGAATGGAAAATTGTGGAAGAAGATTTGGCGACGCTGAAACTTCTAGTTTGAGAATGTCATATTAGGGGGGTACCACCACTGGTGCAATTATAGGGACCCACAGCCTCAGAGAAGGGAACACAGAGCATTCAGGGAAAAACTTGCCATTTAACTCTGAATACGAAAGAGTGTTCGCTTCTCCTACCACCCCCTTCTCCTACCATGTCATATTATATATATATAATTTTCGATGTTTTGTGATTCTTTAATGGGTATAGGGAGCAAAGAATTTAAAAGAATGTACCCTTCGTCTTGTGAGTAGAAATGGGAAACGTGGCAAAGATACATATTTGCAGAAGCCGGACGGTAGAGCGACGGTCTCGCTTAATGCAGGTCGGCGTTCAATCCCCGACCGTTCAAGTGGTTGGAGCACCATTCCGTTCCCCCCGTCCCATCCCAAATCCTTATCCTGACCCCTTCCAAGAGCTATATAGTCGTAATAGCTTAGCGTTTCCTCCTGATAGAGCATAGGGCTATCTCGATGCTCGTCAACATTGCGTATGCTGCTGACGTGACTCTGCTTATGTGTAGCTTCGGAGATAAGATTCATTGTTTTGTCTGCTACGAGACCTTTACCCCTAAGAGGTCACTCTCTACGTCATGTTTCTCTACTTAGCTTCTTGCTGCCCTCCCAGTCATTGTGACCTGCCACTCATCATGACTGTATCATGATACAGTCATGATGATATTTGATCTACCATGATACAGTCATGGTAGTTATTTGTCTGACATTGTCAGTCTTCCTGAAGCCTCCTACAGTCACTGCTCTTCCTGATTATTTTTTATTAGCTTCGCGCCTTAAGCAAATAGTGATTAGTTAATCAGCCATGTCACTTATGTATGCTACAAGAAACATTATTCAACATCAGTGTCAATATTGAGAACCTCTTTAATGAGGTTTTCACAGTTCGACATTCTCCTTCTACTCGCTGTTTCCTGTCTGTCAGACAGTTCCTCGCCATATTTAGTACTGATAATTGCGCTACATTAATTCTCTAGCTAGTGAGAGTGGGTCAAATGCTTTCTGATAACCTAATAATATCTCAATTGGTTCAGCTTTTTCTTTCTTGTGTGATCTCAGTTGCTTTGTTGTAGAACTCCAATATATTTGTCTGGTATTATTTCCGCTCTGGGAACCCCTCACTGATGTTTTGATGTTGTTCCTATCTATATCTATAAGATGAGAACCCCCCCCCCCCGCCCCCCGCCACAACAGAGGTTGCCACAACCCCCACGAAAACCTCCACAGTGGTCTCCACAGCCAACTCTTGTCTTGTATTTCACGTGAAGTCTGAAGTCTGACTTGAAGTCTGAAGTCTCTTCAGACTTCAAGAGAATGAATAAGTCTCTTCCTCATTCTCCATGAAGAAGAATGAAAGTCTTTATTCCTAATATACATGAAGAAATAATAGGAAATATTTTAATCCCTATATTTCATATTGAGATTTAAAAATATATGTGCTTTCCATTTAGAAAACTGTACATATATTATCTGCATATGTGCAGATAACAGCACATATTGCAGCCCCCGTGGTGTAGTGGTTAAGACGCTCGTCAGGCGTTCCGCGAGCGCTTTGTCCTGGGTTCGTATCCTGGCCGGGGAGGATTGACTGGTCGCAAATCCTTAACTGTAGCCTCTGTTTAACTCAACAGTAAAAATGGGTACCTGGTTGTAAAAACGATTCTTCGCGGGGGTTGTATTCCAGGGACCACAGGATTAAGGACTTGCCCGAAACGCTACGCTTACTAGAGGCTGTACAAGAATGTAACAACTCTTGAATATATTAGCATGTCATTATCCAATTTAGTGTGTTGTTGTGGTGAACTTGTATGACACTCAGCGTGATGTTATGAACGAGTGAGCAACCTCAGCATACTAACACGATGAGTATTAGTTTGTTGAAAGGCGAGCTTTACCTCTATTCATCTTGAAGAGTATTATAATGAGATTTTTGAGTTCAGATATGGAGGGAAGGCAGAATACAGAGGTGCTAGTTTCTCCAACTTCTGATTGTGTGTTCATCATATCTTCACCCACGTAATTGTGACTCATCGTCTGCAAAATAATTCATATTTTTAAGTTTGGATTCGCGTTATTACATGTTAGATTAAGTCTATTTGTGACTCGGATTCTATACGAGGCAACAGTGTCTATCCCGGTGAGAGCATCGTAGCTGTTTATGTTCCATGATATTACTTGGGTTTGAGGAACAATTACATTATCATACAGCTTAATAGGTTGTTATTGTTTCTTATGCTAATGCTTCCTCATATTATGGGGTGTTACATTCCATTTGTATAATTATATTAGTCTTTCACATTAGATACCTAATGAGGTTGTATATACTGGGCCTCACCTAACCTTACCTTAACTCTATCTTTGTCTCTCTCTGCCTCTCTCTCTCTCTCTCTCTCTCTCTCTCTCTCTCTCTCTCTCTCTCTCTCTCTCTCTCTCCATGGCCTATGTGTTCTGTGATCTCTGTAAGGTCACAGAACACACAGGCTTCCTGTATCCAGGGACACATGCCTCCTGTATCCAGGAGGGAAACATGTCGACTCCGTCAACGTACTTAGACAGAAATAAGCCGACCCCTGCTGGGATATGAAGGAAAAGATGTGACAAATTAAGTTTTTCGGTCAATATTATTATTTTATTTTATTATCATTTCATTAATGGCTCATAAATATCTATGCGTTCTCTATGCATTGGACTCGACAGGTTAAGTAGGTTGCTTGGGTTCGTTCGTTCTCTGGATTGATTAGGTTAGGTTAGGGTAGGTTAGGATAGGGTAGGGTAGGATAGGTTAGGGTAGATTAGCATAGGTTAGGTTAGGGTAGCGTAGGTTAGGTTAGGGTAGGTTAGGTTAGGTTAGGTTAGGGTAGGGTAGGTTAGAGTAGGTTAGGGTAGGTTAGGATAGGTTAGATTAGATTAGGTTAGGGTAGGGTAGGTTAGGGTATGGTAGGGAAGGTTAGGTTAGGTTAGGGTATGGTATGTTAGGTTAGGTTAGGTTTGGAGTAAGTATATTTTACTGAGCAGTAAATCAAGACAACGTCCAGTACCAGACAATCTTTCTACCTTACTCCTTACAAGGGGGGTATACTTACCGAGAAATATACTCCGCTTTCCTGTATTTAATACACAGTATACTATAGTCCCAAACTATATTCTGAACTTAAATATACTTTCTAATTGGCAAGACAGCTATTGTAACAGCCTTAATAACTTTACAGAGGCTGAGGGCTTAAAGCCCAACATCTAACTAACGTGCTACATATTTTCTTCCAGGAATTCCTTAACCAGTTAATAATTCAACTGCTACTTAGTCCCCAGCGAACGGAAGCGTGTTGGCAGCATGCACCTGACCGCAATGTGTGTATGTGTGTGTGTGCTCACGCCCCGCTAAGCTCGTGGCCTAACAAAGCCAATCTATCCAGTGAAACTGATGGCATTGTACTTCAAAGAGAAACTCTCCATTCCTCGTAATTACTTCATTAGACCTGAGGCGGGTCTCACCGACCCGCGAGGGAGTAATCCCAAAGCGGGACACTGCTCTCCGCTACGTAAAATATGCAGTGGTTTCAAACCTTACAGCAACGTCAGAACCTCACCTACCAGGGACGATAGCTATTAGGCTCGTAGAACGTTGTTATTGCGGTGTTTTTAACTTTTCTAAACCACCACTACCTTTACGTCGTGGTCGGTGGCGTAAAAAGTACAATGCTTTCAGCAAGAAGGGGGGTTTCGTAGCATAGTTGACTTCGTTCTCCCCCGTCACAATCGGGGGATCCCAGGTGGGACAGAAATGGTTGGGCATGTTTCCTTTTGCTTAATGCCTCTGTTGGCCTAGCAGTAAATAAGAACCCGGGAGTTAGGCGTCAATTATGGGGGTTGCATCCTGGGGAATTATATTATTATTATTATTATTATTATTATTATTATTATTATTATTATTATTATTATTACACAGAGAACTCACATTATCGTCATGTATCAATGAACAAATACACAAGAGCCGTCATGAGGATTCGAACCTATCCACTGGGTGTTCCAAGTTGCACGCTCTAGTCAACTCGGCTTCAGAGGAAGCCTGGGGATCCTTCTGGGTGCAGTAGTACCGCAGGTTGCAATTCTTTCGACCATGTCGTGGCGCAGTTGACAACAGCGTGCAACCGGGAACACTCGGTGCATAGGATCGAGCCCTCATCACGGCTCCTGTGGATTTGTTTATTATTATTATTATTATTATTATTATTACTATTCTTATTACTACTGTATTAAATTATTGTTATTGTCATTAATATTATTGATTTAATATTATTCAAAGATATTGCTTTTTTGAGAATTAAAACAGTAGTTTTGCTTCAAAATATTTGTATAGTGATTCAGAATCTACGTATTAATTGTCAAGGCTTGGCATGTTAGTAATAATCTGATAGGCAGAGTCTTGGCTGCCTATCAGTAGTAGGCATCCATCAGTCTCAGGAGACTATAACATGTCAAGCCTTGACAACTAATACATACTCAGATTCTGAGTCATTATACAAAAATATAGAAGCAAAGCTGCTGGTTTAATTCACAAAAAGCAATATCTTTGAATCTTTGAATTATATTAAATCGCTTATATATATATATACATATATATATATATATATATATATATATATATATATATATATATATATATATATATATATATATATATATATATATATATATATATGTGTGTGTGTGTGTGTGTGTAAAGTGTCAGAGGCACTGACAATCTTTCGCAGAAAAAGGGATGAGAATGAAAAACAAAGACAAAGAATGCCAAAAACATAAACAAAAAATGAAAATCAGAGAAACACTTTAATGTCGAGACAAAACAGAAAGCTCGCACACCATTTTAAAACCCCAAAAAATTATCTAACCTTTCCCTGTCAAAGAAAAATAAAAACATGAAAAGTAGCAAATAATAAAATGACGAATAAATCCCATGAAAAAAAAACACTGAAAACAAACATGCAAACAACATCGATTGCATACGAGTTATGGAAATTTGGAGGATAGGAAGGGGGGGGGGGGGAGGATAGGGGGGAATGGGCGAGCAGATTTTGAGGATTGCCGATTGCAGGTTTACTAGGGCTAGCAGTTTACATGTGGCAGAAATTCCCATTAAATCGCTTTACATCCGGGGAATTGATAAGAGGAACCCCCCTGGAAACTGATCTGTAGGGCTCAGGCAACTATGCCTTTCACTGTTGCTCTGTGGGACCTAGTCTGTCCATGCGTGGGTTGGGAGTTTATTATTAAATATTAATAAATACACAAACAAATCATAAGTAAATCATAAATGTTCTGTATTTAAAAAAAAGAAGAATGTATGTCTGACCTTTTCTGTCTATTTTGTGTGAGTGTGTGTATGTGTGTGTGTGTGTGTGTACTCACCTATTTGTGCTTGCGGGGGGTTGAGCTTTGGCTCTTTGGTCCCGCCTCTCAACTGTCATTCAACTGGTGTACAGATTCCTGAGCCTACTGGACTCTATCATATCTACATTTGAAACTGTGTATGGAGTCAGCCTCCACCACATCACTGACTAATGCATTCCATCCGTTAACTATTCTGACACTGAAAAAGTTCCTTCTAACGTCTCTGTGGCTCATTTGGGTACTCAGTTTCCACCTGTGTCCCCTTGTTCGCGTACAACCCGTGTTAAACTGTTTATCCTTATCTACCTTGTCAATTCCTCTGAGAATTTTGTAGGTAGTGATCATGTTTCCCCTTACTCTCCTGTCTTCCAGTGTCGCGATGTTCATCTCACGCAGTCTTTCCTCGTAACTCATGCCTCTTAGTTCTGGGACTAATCTAGTGACATACTTCTGAATTTTTTCCAGCTTCTTCTTATGCTTGACAAGGTTCGGGCTCCATGCTGGGGCCATATACTCCAGGATTGGTCTTACATATGTGGTATACAAGGTTCTAAATGATTCCTTGCACAGGTTCCTGAAGGCAGTTTTGATGTTAGCCAGCCTTGCATACGCCGCCGATATTATTCTTTTTATGTGTAAGTTTTATGTTTATGTACATATATATATATATATATATATATATATATATATATATATATATATATATATATATATATATCTATATATATATATAAATGCAATTGACGATCACGAAATACTTATCATTTGTAAGCGGAAAATCCACAGAGAAATAGAAAAGAGAGATGAACGTTTCGACCGATCTGGTCCTTTGTCAACACCGGACTGACAAAGTTGACAACACCGGATTCTTCTTCTTATGAAGAGACACCAAACAGAATGCCATAAGAGAGACCAACGCCGTCTATACCTTCACATGTCCGGTGTTGACAAAGGCCCAGACCGGCTGAAACGTTCATCTCTCTTTTCCATTTCTCTGTGGATTTTCCGCATATATATATATATATATATATATATATATATATATATATATATATATATATATATATATATATATATATATATATATATATATATAATCACAGATAATTTGTAACAAAAATAATCAGGAAGTTAAAAAGAGTTATAAGTAAGTGGTGATAAATTAGGAGACAGAATGACATATGTAAAGGAAATCCAGAAGAAGATCTAATTTGCATATTCTAATAGAAAGTTGCAGGCCAGAGGAAAAAGGCTGCCATTAAAATGCATGAGTTTTATGGAAATAGCTCAGCTATTTCCAGAAATTGGCTTAATAGGTGTATCATCTTCTTGGTGTAGGTTTGATCTGGAAAGTAACGGGGAGGAGAGGCGGTGGGAAGGTATGGGATGGTGTTTGGTGTTGGGAACAAGTGATTGGCTTTTGTAGCTGGAACGGAAGGGATGGGGAATGGGTAGAATTTGGGGATTTTTTAATTGAAGAGACCTACAAAACTAAAAGGACGACGTTACTTGCATCTGTCTTCCAAGCAGACTGTAACTTGTGAAACCCATTCCATAATCACGTGGGATCGAGGGGGGGAGGGAACGTCTCGTCTCAAGTAGAGTGGATAGACGATCGAGTCACTTGACAAAGGTGCAGGACGGACTGAAACGATGTCAATTCATCAATTTCGGATGTGTGGGGTTGGGCGTCTCAGCTGCAGTGTTGACAGCCGAGCACAGAGTGTCTCTTCGTAAGAAACTGTGAGGGAAGTATATTACTGTAGACGTGAAAAGCGATGTTTCTCCCTTCAGGAGTTGTGTCTGCAAAGCGGATGAGCAGGAACATTATGAGAGGGGAAAAAGGACTAAATAGTACGTGTTACATGAATGTTCACCATATATATATATATATATATATATATATATATATATATATATATATATATATATATATATATATATATATATTTATATACAGTGTGTGTGTGTTTGTGTGTTTGTGTGTTTGTGTGTGTGTTTGTTTGTGTGTGTGTGTGTGTGTGTGTGTACTCACCTATTTGTACTCACCTATTTGTGCTTGCAGGATCGAGCATTGACTCTTGGATCCCGCCTTTCTAGCTATCGGTTGTTTACAGCAATGACTCCTGTCCCATTTCCCTATCATACCTAGTTTTAAAAGTATGAATAGTATTTGCTTCCACAACCTGTTCCCCAAGTGCATTCCATTTTTCTACTACTCTCACGCTAAAAGAAAACTTCCTAACATCTCTGTGACTCATCTGAGTTTCCAGTTTCCACCCATGTCCCCTCGTTCTGTTATTATTACGTGTGAACATTTCATCTATTTCCACTTTGTCAATTCCCCTGAGTATTTTATATGTCCCTATCACATCTCCTCTCTCCCTTCTTTTCTCTAGTGTCGTAAGGTTCAGTTCCTTCAGCCGCTCTTCATATCCCATCCCTCGTAACTCTGGGACAAGCCTCGTCGCAAACCTCTGAACCTTCTCCAGTTTCTTTATGTGTTTCTTCAGGTGGGGGCTCCATGATGGCGCGGCATACTCTAAGACGGGTCTCACGTAGGCAGTGTAAAGCGCCCTAAAAACCTCCTCATTTAGGTTTCTGAATGAAGTTCTAATTTTCGCCAGTGTAGAGTACGCTGCTGTCGTTATCCTATTTATATGTGCCTCAGGAGTTAAATTAGGTGTCACATCCACTCCCAGGTCTCTTTCTCGAATCGTTACAGGTAGGCTGTTCCCCTTCATTGTGTACTGTCCCTTTGGTCTCCTGTCACCTGATCCCATTTCCATAACTTTACATTTACTGGTGTTAAACTCCAGTAGCCATTTCCCTGTGTGTGTGTGTGTGTGTGTGTGTTTGTGTGTGTGTGTGTGTGTGTGTGTGTGTGTGTGTGTGTGTGTGTGTGTGTGTGTGTGTGTGTGTGTGTTTGTGTGTGTGTGTGTGTGTGCATTTACTATTTGAGACTGCAGGATCAAGCTGTTAGCTCTTGGACCCCGTCTTTCTAACCGTCGTCTGTCCATTGTACTGATTCCCGACCTATTTTTATTGATCATGCCTACTACATATATCTCTCTCTCTCTCTCTCTCTCTCTCTCTCTCTCACACACACACATAAATACCCTTAGGATGCATGCAACCCCCAACAGATGACTAACTTCCAGGTACCTATTTACTGCTAGATGAACAGAGGCATCAGGTAAGAGATACGGCCCATATGTTTGCCCTTTAGACTACGACTCGTGAGTGCTGTGTATGTGTGCATGGGTGCGTGCATGTATGTGGTTGTATATTTATCTTTGCCCAGCAAACAATTTCCCCTAATAAAAAAATGAAAAAAATACGTAATGCATTAATATGAATACAATATCATCCACTATGAATTTATAAACCAAAACTAAAAACACTTTGAATTTGTTTTGGGAGGAGATTATTACATATTTCGCATAATATGGAAAGTTATCAAGATTCAGTCAATATTTCAGGTACCCATGGCAGGTATATACACAACAGATATAAATGCATTGAAACCGTTTTGACAAAATATTTTACGTGCTATTCCAACAACTGCAATAATTTCAAAGCTTAGGATTTGCATTTTAGTTTATTCAATTGGCGATTTTGATAGGTTTATTTTACTGACTGCTGGAATGGCGTATGCTGCGGACCATATTGTGAAAGACTCATTTTTGTTAACAATTATTATTGGATATTCATAAATACACGTACAGCGGAATATATGTACTTAACCCACGCACGCGTACACACACACACACACACACACACACACACACACACACACACACACACACACACACACACACACACACACACACACACACAGACTGACTGCTCTAAACTGGAAACTCAGATGAGTCACAGAGATGTTAGGAAGTATTCCTTTAGCGTGAGAGTAGTGGAAAAAAATGGAATGCACTTAAGGAGCAGGTTGTGTAAGCAAACACTATTCATAATTTTAAAACTAGATATGATAGGGAAATGGGACAGGAGTCATTGCTGTAAATAACCGATGGCTAGAAAGGCGGGATCCAAGATTCAATGCTCGATCCTGCAAGCACAAATAGTGTGGTCAGGTGAAAGGGAGAGTGGGAGAGAGGGAACGGAGATGAATAGGAGCAGTGGTAGAGGTAGATTGGTAGATAGGTAGAAGTAGAAAAGTAGATAGTAGAAGTTGAAGGTAGACTGCCACCATCCATTCAAGACCATTACATACCAGACAAGCAATGGAACTTGTCGGTATCACATAATTCTCAAAAGCTGTATAAACAGGTCATTATTAGCATGTTGTAACTAGAATCATGTTCCAGGCAAGATTCTTTAACTAAAGAGTACTCTACACTCTATTTTGCATATATCATAAATTCCAAGAACTCGGGAACACAATTAAAATCAAATTAAAAGTAAGTGAATCAATTATTTATTTAGCATGATAAATATCAGAATTCAAGCAATCGAACTGAAGGTCCATTATTAATGTACCAAGTGAGTCACTTCACCAGAATTCGAGACCACTACAGCCGTCTGCCCACTGATAGTCACACAACACTAGTAAACACGACTACGTCACCTTTCACGTTCAACTCACCAAATGTCTGCCTATTGCTGGATAGAGAGGGGGGGGGGACTGTAGTTGACAGAGACTGTCCCGTCCCGTCCGGCTGATAGCCTCTCGGTTCTGCTCTGCTGGCTGTTCTCCTGTCTTCTGTCTCTTTCTGTCTATCTGTCTCTCGAATGTTCAGTACCCTGGGTATATATTGGGGAGCAACTAGCTAACTCCGCCCACATGTAGATAGCCCCAGGCTACTCTACCAAGCCACACCTTAAATTGGCGGCATGTTTGACAGTCACCCCCCCCCCTCGACTAGCTTCCTCCCATTATGAGATTAGCAGAGACCAGGTCAACTTCCCGCGACCTGACCTTGGTCACTTGGTGGTCATTAACTTGTAGAGGTGAGTGTTTCTTAATTACTAGGGGCCGCCAACCTGACGCCTCTCGAAATCTTGCCTCTGACTCCTGTACTATGTATATTTTAAATACAAAACACCTTTACGGTGTTACAACCTAGAAGTAAATAGGTACCTGAGAGTTAGACAGCTGCTTCGAACTACTTCCTAGGGATGTGTGTGTGTGTGTGTGTGTGTGTGCGAAAAATATATGTAGTAGACATAACAGGAACAATAAATTGGTTAGAAAGGCGGGATGCAAGAGCTAATAGCTCGATTCTGCAGATACAAATAGTAAATACAAACAAATAGTAAATACACACACACACACACACACACACACACACACACACACACACACACACACACACACACACACAAGCAGCCGACAAACACTTCTTAAAGCAACACATTACAGAACCATCAGGAGTAAGGGGAAACGACCCACCAGCAACACTAGACCAGGTGATTACCCCAAATGAGGCACACGTCGAGAAGATAGAGTCTGAGATGCTCCTCTGGTGCTCTAGTGACCACTGCATTACCATGTTGAAGTACAACATAGAACTGAAGGAGTTGATTAGACCAAGAAACGCTTTAGGGGAGAAGAGAGAGTACAGACGTGGGGACTAGAGGTAGATGAAGGACTGAACGAAGTACAAACAGGTAGAGAATTGGAAAGGAAACAACAAATTTATTTCTAAAAAAACATGCAAATACGACAGGGCTGATCATATCACTCAAGAGAGAGAGAGAGAGAGAGAGAGAGAGAGAGAGAGAGAGAGAGAGAGAGAGAGAGAGAGAGAGAGAGAGAGAGAGAGAGAGAGAGAGAGAGAGAGAGAGAGAAAGAAGGAGAGAGAGAGAGAGAGAGAGAGAGAGAGAGAGAGAGAGAGAGAGAGAGAGAGAGAGAGAGAGAGAGAGAGAGAGAGAGAGAGAGAGAGAGAGAGAGAGTGTGTTTGGTCCAACAGGCTGTTGCTTGGAGCAGCCCGCAGGCCCCACGTACGTACTTGCTGAAGTTCTGGGAGTTCTTCTACTTCCAAGCCAGGCTTGAGGCGCTAAAAAAAGTCCAGATATATATACACACGCGGCAGGAGGGAAGCGGAGACGTAATATGAACACTGCAGCGAAAGCTAAGGACCAACCCCAAGCAGTTCTATCTATATAATAATGTCTGTGTGTTTGAGAGGATAAACTTTGTAGCAAGAAAGTAACATGGATTTTGAAGGAGAAAGTCGTGCCTGACAAACTTAATAGAGTTTTATGACAAGGTTAGTAAAATAAGAAAGGAAAAATCAGGTTGGGTAGGTTGACCAGACCACACACTAGAAATTGAAGGGACGACGACGTCCTGGACCATTCTCTATTCTACCATTCTACCAGGTTGGGTAGACTGTATTTCCAAATACTGTCAAAAAGCCCTTGATACTGTTTCTCGTAAAAGGCTGTTGTGTGTATGAGATGGAAAGACAATAACCGGAAGACACTGAATTTGGTACGGGATGAGGTTTCGAGTTGGATCAATATAATAAATGGAGTTACCCAAGAGATCACTAATGTTCCGAATTTAAGTGAATTCCCTACTCGAAGCAGGTAGCTCAAGCATGTACTCGAGGGAGGGAGGGAGCTCATACATGTCAGTGTATGCAGACGAAAAGCTAATGATGAATAAAAAAAAACCGTGGAGGAATACTGAAAGTTACAGGATGACTCTGACAAATCTACAAGAATGGGCACACAAATGGTTGCTAGAATTCAGCCACAACAAGTGTAAGGTAATGAAGATGGAAAAGCTAGAAAGGAGACCTGAAATAATTGACGCCATAAGGGAAAGATCACGGGTCGGAGAGAGAGAAAAGGATTTGAGAATGGATGTAATTCTGACACTACATCCACATGAACTCATATATATAGGGTAACATCTTTAGTATACAGAATTCTGGCCAACATTAGAACGTCCTTTTTAAACCTAAATTATTTAAAATTTTAAACTTAAAAATTAATTTCTAAATTTAAAACCTAAATTTTAAACTCTTTCAAGGCAATCTACACAGCCTTTGTTAGAAGATTACAGGAATATGCATCACCGGCCTGGAATCCACACCTTCTGAAGCCTAAAACCAAAATTGAAAAAGAGCCAAGATTTGCAACAAGATTAGTGGCAGAGCTAAGAGAATCAAGATATGAGGATAGGTTGAGGAAAATAAAATAAATGATATGTATAAATAAAATAAATGATATGTATAAATAAAATAAATGATATGTATAAATAAAATAAATGATATGTAATTATTTAAAGTTTCTAGGTGATCTGATTTATTTATATACAAGGAAGTACATTGGGTTGTGAGAGAACATAACATTCGGGTTCTAACTCTTGCATAGCCCTTATCTTACGATATAAACGTGGAAACTAAGCCATTGCACTAATCTAAGAACGCCTGTATTCTAGGAGTCGAGCTCGACCCCTGCAAGCACATCTCTGTGAGTACATCAATGTGTCTTCTGGTGTTTCAAGAACTTTTAAGAGAAATGTGACACTGAATTCTGGATAGCATCATGCCCCTGCGTGAACACCGTTCTTGTGACGATATCACTCGCCTCGACACACACACACACACTGAAAGCCTCCTCAAAGTTTGGGGGAGGATGATAAAATGGAAGTTTGGGTTAGTAGACCTGGCGCCTTTTCCAAAGTCTCTCGGCAACTTCCATCCCCCACCTCCACTTTCAATTCCTCGAGAACAGGGGTAGTTATAGGGATGAAGTGGCCACGGTGGAGAAGTTGGCGCAGAAATATCTAATAAGTAACTCAGTACGATGCGGTATTGAGCATCTTCTTAAGCTTCTAGCAGTTGTCGATAGCCGATTCTGGCTACTTCACTGGTGCTACTTCTTTCTGGCCATGAAGATGCCCAAGATGCTCGAAACCAGCCATACCATGTTAGCTTCTGCTCAAGTTGATGGTAAGGCTGGCCTACTCCAGCCACACAGATCTCTTATAACCACTCTGGGTGCTATTCCACAGTGCCGGCAAAGCGTATCACTATTTCGTCCATGTTTACTTCGCCCCTAGTCGCTTCTGGGGATACCTTGTGTATATCACTTTGGCTTGGTGTTGGGGTTAAGGTCCCTCAACCTAGGGAGTGGTATTAAGGTCACCGCAATTCCATATACACCAACAAGCAAGAATACTTAAGGCCTGGACAATTTTCAGGACTACAGTAAACTACAGAGAGAGAGAGAGAGAGAGAGAGAGAGAGAGAGAGAGAGAGAGAGAGAGAGAGAGAGAGAGGTGGGGGGGGGGAGTTGGTGAGACGTTGGCCGACTGAAAGAAGAAAATAATTAGAGAAGTGAATAAATTTAAGAAATTAACAAATTCCCACCAAAACTGAGTGTTCCGGCCTCAGCTTTCGGTGCTGAAAAGTTAGACCGTGTAAATTGACTTGCCGGTTGATTTTGCAATCTGGCTTACTATTCAGTCAGCCATCCGGTCTGCCGTCGATCGTGCAATAATTGAAATCTCACTATTTACGAGTGAAGCTTTAACAAGCAACATTTATAATGCAATTTGGTACTGCCAACCAAAAAAAAAAAATTGTTAGTTTCCTTGAGCTCAACATGAAATGTCAACAATATTATGCATGCTGCTTTGAAAGCCCTGATGAAAGTAAATATTTAAAAGGACATTCAAGATTGAAATCCTAAAGCTTACAGGGACATATTCGGTGACCAGCTTTGCTAACCACTCGAGAAATTCAGCAGTTTGGGCTTCAGCATTTTAGTTTTTCCACCGGTGAGAATTTAGTGATACATTCGGTTCCTACTCACAAGGATTTTAGTACTTGATTTTTCACTCCTGTGAGTGTTACCTAATTCCCGATAAGTGCACTCGGGAATGTTCATACACACATACACACTCATACACATAGATTGTGAAAATTCACGTAGACACTAATATATACAAAACACATATCGTGGTGGACTCTCTAAAAACATAGGCAGACATTATGTATTAAAAAGAAATTAATAATTAAAAAAGTGGAAACGGACTGAAAAGGAAGAGTAGTCCTCTAATCTCCAGCTTTTTCATCCATTATAGAAAACTTGCTCCTAAGACTATAACTGCTCGCGTTTATGTGCCTGAGAGAGAGAGAGAGAGAGAGAGAGAGAGAGAGAGAGAGAGAGAGAGAGAGAGAGAGAGAGAGAGAGAGAGAGAGAGAGTGTGTGTGTGTGTGTGTGTGTGTGTGTGTGTGTGTGTGTGTGTGTGTGTGTGTGTGTGTGTGTGTGTGTGTGCATACGAGAATAAGTGCGTGCGTTTGTGAGTGTGTGAGTAAATGCCTGTGTGCTTACTTGCCTACAGGCGTATGTAAATATGCTTACCTGTGGTACTGCCACTGTTCCGAGGAGAGCTGTGACACACAATGGTAACTTTATCAAACACATACAGAAGCATACTGTGTAAGCTACGGTTCACCAAACACAGTATACAAGGTTGTGGGGAGCGCACATGTATATATATACACCCAGGTGAAGGTTCAGGGTTTTGCTCGCCGTATGCATGCTCCAGGCAGACAGGCGCTAGCTAGAGATATTAGTTTGCCTCTGATGTATAAACATGAGACTACGTGGGTGAGTGAGAGAGAGAGAGAGAGAGAGAGAGAGAGAGAGAGAGAGAGATAGAGAGAGAGAGAGAGAGAGAGAGAGAGAGAGAGAGAGAGAGAGAGAGAGAGAGAGAGAGAGAGAGAGAGAGAGAGGGGTAAGAGAGGCAGGGAATAATGGGGTGGTGCCAGCAACTCCAATAAAACTGCAATAACAGATGCAGGTATTTGTTTTCACTCGTAATATTGGAAAGTAATTGTCATTTTGTTTCTTCCTAAAATAACAAACACTCTGCTGGTACCACTGATAAGACACCTCATGCAAATTTTGAGGAAAAGGATGAAAGTTATATATATATATATATATATATATATATATATATATATATATATATATATATATATATATATATATATATATATATATATATATATAATATTTATATATATATAATGTATCGAGTTAAAAAATAGACGAAATGACAATAAAATAATGGTAAAAATGCCAAAACTTCTGCTCTCAGTTACATTAATTTAGACAATAAATTGCAAATTTGCCCCTCCACATGTCGAGGAAATATATACAAGCCAGGAATTCCCCATAAATTATTTTTTTTACATGCACTCACAGAAACTAGAGCACAGGTGAGTGCGAATGACAGCAGGTGACAGCAGGTAACAGCAGGTAACAACAAACAAAAAACCTAGAGAATAGTTAAAGAAAGTTTCCCCTTTATGAGAGGATGTTTAAAAAAACACGAAAAATTAAGCTTCTGAGCGGGAATGTAAAATCTTCACTGTGGCTGATTAGAGCCGCAGAAATTGATACAACGTATCACGGGAGGAAAAAAATATGAGTTTCATTTGCAGTAAATTTTTCCAAACAGCTTCCGTGAAAAAAACTTGAAAGAGTTGATGTTGGGAGTGTCGCTGTGGATGTGTTGGGATCAGGTGTGTGGCAGCTGCTAAGATGGTCGACCAGGTGTTGACTCCTTTTACTATCTTACAGCTCTTGACAGGTGTTAGACGTCCTTAATGACTACGGCCCCCATCTGTTGGGTGAGCTTGGTGAGCTGGAGGATTTGAGAATATCATTTGGGTGAGTTGAGTATATAAGATGGGTCAGTAGACTGGACCAAACACGTCGTCGGTCATTGCTCTTAGAACAACCTGATGATATATTAATTGTGATGCTTTATTTTTTCAGGAAACCTCGATAAACTCTTTATTGAGTTAAAGGCAGAACTAAATATAGTAATAAAGCAAGTGATGCCTCTCAAGGCATCATAAGAGGCATTTCTCTAAATGTTAAATGCCAAACAATAAAACTATCTTCACGGAAAAAAAAAGAAAATACAATCGTAAAGCACAATATGCACTATTTGAAAGTGCCAACCAATTCATTGCCCTTCAAGACGAATAATGCGTTGATTGTTATTTTGAGGACTATAGTGAATAATACAAGATTTAACGGTAATGAACATGGTGTAAAGAGGTATTAAATTTGCCTCTAAATTAAATTGGTGTTTAAAAGGTGTACCTCTGTGTATAGTACAAGACACAGATATGTTAAACAGTAATGCATGGATATAACAAACAATGCAGGACACTAATTAAAATAAGTGTACATATGTGACAGACGGATAAAGCCGAGGGCATTAGGGAAACCTCTGAAAATATAAGGTAGGAACATTTTAACTGGTAAATATCATCAGGAATAGGAAGCACTGGATGTTGAGGTGTTTCCTTTCGGTTGGGATATGCGTTGTAGCCGAAGTAATGGACAACATCTTGAGCGGTAATGGGGAACAAACCTATTAACTGACTTAAAACAGGAGGGGGGGGGGAGGGACCCCCATGAGACAGAGGCAAACGTAATAATAGGTTTAAATTGCTATCCATTTACAAAGAAACCAAAACACCTAATACTTGAAATCTCTCTTCCTGAAACTCTGATATAATGCCTTCGTGTCTGGGATGATTATTGATGATGTCTTCGTTTATGAAATAAGAAGAGCCATGCTCAACTCATCAACCATATGTTCTCTTTTATGTACAACCAACATATATACAAATCTTCATCTGTATTTATGGATAATTTTGTTATAACATTCAAGATTTCATGAATATTACTCGGAATCGTAGATTTCAGTGTGTACACCCATATACGTACACACACGTGCAGATAAAAACATAGTAGTTTACATTCACGTGCAGATATAAACATAGTAGTTTACATTCACGTGCAGATATAAACATAGTAGTTTACATTCACGTGTAGATAGAAACATAGTAGTTTACATTCACGTGCAGATAGAAACATATTAGTTTACATTCACGTGTAGATAGAAGCATATTAGTTTACCTTCACGTGCAGATAGAAACATATTAGTTTACATTCACGTGCAGATAAAAACATATTAGTTTACATTCGCGTGCAGATAGAAACATATTAGTTTACATTCACGTGTAGATAGAAGCATATTAGTTTACCTTCACGTGCAGATAAAACCATATTAGTTTACATTCACGTGCAGATAGAAACATATTAGTTTACATTCACGTGTAGATAGAAGCATATTAGTTTACCTTCACGTGCAGATAGAAATGTATTAGTTTACATTCACGTGCAGATAGAAACATATTAGTTTACATTCACGTTCCTTCACTTACACTAAGTATATTATTAAGAAGTAACCTCATGTTTAAACGATATAACATTACGCAGCTGGTCTCGAGGGGTGAAAATTACACCCAACTGCTTAAGGAGTTTATCATGAGTTTACATTAGCACTCAGACTTTATGTCTTCATATTTATATATGTATATATACACCAGTCTCTGTTCCCGAGTGCCGGCTGCTGGCTGGGGAGACTTATCATGGATACTCGTTGTTTAAACTTAAATGTTTAACAAAGTTTAACACTGCTGTATTCAGTGATAATTTGAGTGGAGCCACAAACCGTATGGGAAAGTTCACAAACTGTGGATTTTTCTTCCTTTTCCCTGCAACCTTCTCTTTCCTTACCTCCCTTTCCCCCTCTCTCCTTTTTATTATTTAAAGAAGAAAAAAAGGGGGAAACCACATTTATTTTCTATAAATTAATCTATATATCGCCTTTTATTCCGATAACTTTTATTCCTTTTATATGATAACTTTAATAACTTTAAATCTATGATAACTTCAATAACTTTAAATCTATGATAACTTCAATAACTTTAAATCTATGATAACTTCAATAACTTTAAATCTATGATAACTTCAATAACTTTAAATCTATGATAACTTCAATAACTTTAAATCTATGATAACTTCAATAACTTTAAATCTATGATAACTTCAATAACTTTAAATCTATGATAACTTTAATATAACTTATCATATACGATGACGGCTAAAGTCAACACACTTGCCTGAATGGGTTGTAGCTCTGTAAGTATCCCAGTTATAATTTATAATTATTGTTTGTTTCAAAGTGTCGCGTCAGAGAGACTGGGTTAGATTGGACTACGGTAAATCGCTCGAGTGTTAGGGAGGACTCAGGTGAAAAGTGGACTGGTGGGGGTCGCAGTGTTGCATGCACAGCTCGTATGCAACGTTGTCTACGGTTATTTGGTACTAACTCTTGCGACCTTGTTGTGGTGGCAGGTGGTATCACACCAGGCTTTAACAGCTCTCTTTCTACTCACATCTTTAGTTCTTCCTCTCTACCTCATGCCATGTAGATTTCTACTCGCCTCTCCTCTCCTCTCTGTCTCATTCACATTGATTCACTCGATGAACAGATGATTGGAAAAATAGAAGAATCCAAACACATCCCAGACTTGCAAAATATAATCACCAGAGAATTTAGAGGATTACAGACGCATCGCAAACAAGATAGGTTGTTTACAACTTCCAACGACGATAATCAAGATTAATCAGGTAGTATCATCATTTTAACAGTAGTCTAGCGATCAATACAGGTATTGAGATCACAAGAAACACCTTAGAAGAGATGTGTCACGTTAAGATGAAGGAAATCATACATGTGAGACATGCCCAGTATCTCAAGCCTTTGTGTGGTAACTCGTGAAGAAGTTAACGTGTAATTGAAGTCGCTTCTTCGGATGCTATATAATCTTGCCAAAGTGCTTACTTCATCACGTCACGGTAATCACATATTCCTTCACACACATTAATGGTGGTTGGAGAGTAACTTCCTGTCCGACCCATACTGAATTTAGAACCGTTGATGGTAACTGGTGACTTGCCTGATGCAGATATCTTCCAGTATAAAGCGATGCATTGGCAGATGAGATAGAGACTTGAGAGACATTGTTGAAATAGACGTCTATCAATAAGAGCAAGACGGTTAAGGACACCTGGGCACTGGCTCAGGATGTCTTCCTGGCTTGAGCACTGGCTACAGGAATCTTCGGTCGTTCTTCTAACTTCGATTTCAAAAACGTTTCGACTCCTGAAGCTCGTCCTGAGTCCTGGTCTTCTGGTGATTATCTTTATAGTTAGGTCTTAGTTGCAGTCTTCCGGTTTGGTTGTTTTTTAAAGCTTCAACTTTTCATTCGAACAATATTTTCGTGTATTTACTAGTGTAAGGTTGAAGAGATGTATCTATATGTATATTCTTACTTTTCAGTCCTTTAAGCAAAATATTATATTAATCTGGACTCTTTTTAAGGACATCTTGCATACCAGGAGTTTTCCAAGGTTGAAGACTGTTTAGAGCATCATATGAATCTGTAAGTGTCTCAAGGAGCATCCCCAAGTCCTGAAGTCTTAGAATTAATGAATGTCACGAGGTAGGGATTTTTTTAATTTAATACTAGACTTATCCTACTTGTAACATAATTAAATAAAGAATAGAAAACTATTTCAGGGAAAACGCGTGCTTCACAACCCTTCTGTGAAATATATAAAAAAAACAATATATATGCAAAAATTTCGTTACTATATAGTTTTTTGTACTTGAAATTTTTAACCATTTTATTACAATTTACACGACACTTTTCTTTGCGCAATAATCTCTAGTTTAGAGAAAATGCCTCGCTCCTATGCCATGAATATCCTCATTATAAATGGTTACATACTCATTTATTTTTACGGTGCAATATTTCAATGCTGTCAAGAGCACGGCATCATTCTCGTAAACAAAATACAAAAAAAGGAAAAATGTAATATACTTGATTACCCTCTAACTCGTATATTAACCTCTTGCTCAAAAGCTGAGGGTTCAGGGACGCCGCCTGGAAAATATACTGCACAAGCCCTGATAGTGGAGAAAAATCTGATTCCTGGAAGCTATAGAAACTTACGTGCTTCCTGGTTCAGAGTTGATGGTGAGTGAGAGAGTCTTCGACAGCTTGCGTGTCGTAGCTAACATGGAAGATTAGGTCTGGCTTAGGTCACGCGTGATATTTTATAGACCAATGGAGGGAAGAGATGATACGTGAGAGAATGATTGGTGTCACATGGATTGGTTAGAGAGAGAGAGAGAGAGAGAGAGAGAGAGAGAGAGAGAGAGAGAGAGAGAGAGAGAGAGAGAGAGAGAGAGAGAGAGAGAGAGAGAGAGAATGATGCAGGACGAGGATGAACTGTGGGAAGGAAAGATGCCACTTGCCAACACATTATCATATCCCACACATCATGCCAACGCCTCACTATAACATCCTCAAGGCTCCAGCAGGTCACCATTCACCCTCCGACACCCATCACCATACCACCCAACTCCTCACCATACCGCACCAGCACCTCACCATACGGGCTGCAGCCTGGGGATGCGTGTGGGAGAGAAACAGCAGTAGTAAAACAGACGGATGAATATAAATCGGGTGTTACTACATTAGACCACCGATGTACTGTTAGAAAGTAAAGTACAGTACAGTACTTTCCATCCGTATAGTACTGTTAGAAAGACGGGGGTCCAAGAGCTAACAGCTCGATCCTGCAGACACAAATTCCAAACGACATTTACTATTTAAATATCTAAATTGCTATCTGCAAAAAATAATTGAAAAATTCCAATGGGCCCCTTGTGCAACGAAATGCCATCAGCACGCTGCCTCAGGCAAACACACACACACACACACACACACACACACACACACACACACACACACACACACACACACACACACACACACACACACACACACACACACACACACATACACACACGCACACACACACACGCACACACACACACATAAAGAAGCCCTCACAGCAACCGCAGCTGGGGTGGGGGCCCCCCCCCCCCCCTTGGCGGCGCTCCAGGTAACAGGTTAAGAAAAGCCCACACAGTTGAGCTCAGATTTATTACCGCAATTACCCCTGGAGTGCGAGCCGCCCCTAGTCACTGGGTCTAGGGTGCTGGGGCAAGAGGGGGGGAGGGAAACAGTGGTGCCGTGCACGTTGCAAGAAGTGCACGCCCGAAGTGCACTGCCCGAAACGCTTTGCGTAATAGTGGCTTTAAGCATTTTATGTACTAGCTCTATCTATTAACCCAACAAACTTTGTAAAATCTCTTTATGTATGTACCTTACCTAAATAAACATTTATTTATTTATTTATTTAAGTTGTTAGGTTTGCGGTTTGCCAGAGCGGGGTTAATTGTCCAGGTGTTGAGAGCTTGTTGTCACTGGTAGCGTCTGTTGACATCTGGTAGCATCTGTCTTGTCATTGGCTGTTTCGGGGGGGTAGTAATTGGCTGTTTCTGTGATGCGATTGGTTGTGTTTGTCACTGGGAGCGTTTCTGTTGCCGGAAAGGGCAGTTATGTTCTTGGATTTCGCGTGTGTATTGTCAGAAGACGGATTGTTGGATTAGCTGGTTAAACAGCTAATCATCTGGAATTGCAAGAATAAGATCATCGCCGACTTACGAGCGTAAATTTCATCTACCCCTTCGGATCGTGTTACACAAATTTTTGCTCGATATCATACTTGTAGATTACATAGTCAACTATCTTGGCATCTAGGGATATCACCAGATATGAAAACAGTCTTTGTAATCTCCCCAAGAATATTGGGGGCAGCTGTAATATCCGAACACTGCTTCCCAGACCTGAAGATAACTGACCTAATATTCGGATTAAAATCACCAAATGGGTAGGATATCAAATGCCTTTAGGAGATCAAGTTGACTGTGGCATTCTAGGCCAGCTGAATAGTTCACTCACTGCCTGACACAATGCATGTGCTGAATATTTGATGACTGTACTTTTATTACGATATTTGCACAAACACATTTGACGACTGTAATTTTAAGCTGAATACAACATATCTAAGTTCTCAAAAAAACAATTGGCTGTGTAGTTTAAAATATTAATTGAAATCGGAAAAAACCCAGCAAAAACTATCCACTAGTGAAATAATCGCCTAAGGGAGAACGTAGGATAGCAGAGTAGTTTGCCTGGCTGCCACAACCAGTTTAACCACCAAAAGCAACTCTGTATGCAACACCACTCTGATGTTGGAACTCAGATTTAGAGCCACCAAATAAAACAAAAAGATCTTTCACGGAGAAGGAAGTTCTCTGAACAAAATAATTAAACAATTCCAGTGGGGGTGTCATCCCCTGTGCAACAAAGTGCCAACACCATGCTGACGCCGAGCAACATTCAATGCAACAGCAGCGTGAAAGAATATATATTTTTTTATTTTTGCATGTGATCCAGTCCTGAGAAATGGGAGAGTTTGTTGCGAAAGTTGGTGTCAATAACTTGTGTAACTTTACCAGTCAGCGATGAAAGCCTTCCCCATAAACATAAGTTGTTCCCTTCCAGAGACCTGACTTACCACCTCATCGACAACTACCCGTTAACCTGAAACGAGACTACAGAGTATTGCTGCTGTGGGAAGTTGAAGGAGATGGCTTCGGAGTGGTTTGGTGTGTGTGTGGTTTACGAACCGTCGACTTTAGAACTGAACGAAGTGGTTTAGTTTGTAATTATGATTTGTTTAGTTTACATAAGTAAACTTTCACTGTATATCATATTGTTTGCTATATCACTCACTTCAAGCCAAAAGTGTAAGTTTGATTTAGATTCGAATCATTTTTTACAAGTTACGAATCAGGTTTCTGATTCTGATTCGGATAATGATAACGTTTGTGCACTGTCCTGTTGTTGTGGCTCTCTATTATGTAATTAATGTACTGGAAGCTTTGTGTAAACCTTCTCAGTGATAAATGGACAACCATTCACGAATATTTTTATTAATTTTTTTTGACATTCCCCAACAAACTCTGGAAACATATCAGTCAATACCTCCCTGTCTAGCTTGGGTTACGGTGCTCGTTGAACAAAAATATGCAGCTAATGTTCATGCTTGAGTGTTGGAGAGTAAAGTTTGTAAAGTTCTGTAAAGTTACAACCCTGGAAACACAAACCGTAACTGATTCTATTTTCCGCTTTTTACAACTTGTAATAAAGTTGTTACATTTTGGCTTAACGTGTTTATGACGTATTAGAACGTTGTTACAACTGGCTATATTGGTTGTTATAACTAGTTAGGAGGTGTTAAAACTTGTTCGAACGTTGTACCAACGTCGTAGTTTCGGTGTGTGTTTGGCGGGAAGAGATGGGCAATGGTCGCAAAATAATACCTGCTGAATTTAACGATAAAAAAAAACAAAAACAAAAAAAAAACATGTAAAACAAAAACTTTCTTGTTAATAAATTTTTGTTAAAAAATATCGGAAAATTGTGTTTAATGTTTTCATAATTTTGTTCTGTTTTTTTCAGCAGTATTATCAAGATGCGACGGAAGGATGCGCTGTATAATCTTGCGCTGGAGGTGCGATACAGCGTTCCTGTTTCAGACACTTCCTGAAACTACATCCTTTTTTTGCCACGGGGCGATCATTTCCGACACTACCTGAAGCTCTCCAACATTTTGTCTTGTGGTATATATCAGAAGCGTCCTGAAGCTCTCTACCATTTTCTGACACGAGGTCTTTATCGGACCCTTTCCTTGAACCCCCAGCTATACTTTCCCACTCGGGGGGGGGGGGGGGGGGGAGGGGTCGAACACTTCCTAAAGCCCAACTCTATTAGCTTTTTTTTCTAGGGATATTCCTGCGCGGGCCCTAAGCCTCTGGCTGGCCCACTAAGTGCTTGCTTGTTTCTGTTGTACTTGGGCGGAGTATGAGTATTTATGACTCGTATGGTCGCTTCAGTAAGATTTTGCCATATGTGTTTAATAACTTCTTCTGCTCTGTTGAATCAAAGTTGAAATCTTAATGGGTTGGTAACTGTGCACTGTGTTAAATAATGTTCCAGTGGTCTGTCGGGCATTTTTCCACAGTGCTGACATAAAAAGTGAGCCGTTTAATAAGACTCAACAATAAGTTGTAATAATTAGTACCCTCGCGGGCATCCCAAATTATTCTATGTCCTTCTATTAGCTGACACCGGAGTCCTCTCCCAGTCCGGAGTATGAGATAAGGAGTGTCTGAAATTGGGTCCGTCTTGTGACAAAAGATTGGACGTTTTGAGGTGAATGAAAGCCCCACCTTGAGAGTGTCTGGGCACACTGTCGGAGAGCAGTTAATACTTCTATCCTTCGACGTGTTTTTACCAAGAGTGACCCACTTCCTTGGACGTGTTTTACCCAAGAGTGATCCACTTTCTTGCGTGCGACAGACAAGGTGTGACTCACTTCCCTTATAATGTTTACTCTGAGCAGTGTACAAGCGAAGTGTTGTAGACGCCTGGTAAACAAAGGTCTAACTCTCAACTACAGTTGGAAGGAGATTGACGAGGATCTCAGTAGACTAAGGATGGTCATTTACGCTGAAGAGGTCATTCAAAGGAAAGATTACAACCAAGCTACCTTTTAAGAAGGCCAACACTGCTGAATCTGTCCTACCAATTAAACTCTTCCACCGGAACTTCTTTTCAACGCCCTACAAGGTGGAGGAGACATGCCTGAAAGATATCACAGACATTTCTGTGATCCGCAATAACACAAGAAGATACAGCTCACTATTTTCTTCAGGAGTAAGAAGACTGTGGAGCGACGGTCTCGCTTCATGCAGGTCGGCGTTCAATCCCCGACCGTCGAAATGGTTGGGCACCATTTCTTTCCCCCGTCTCATACCAAATCCTTATCCTAAACCCTTCCAAGTGCTATATAGTCGTGATGGTTTGGCACTTCCCCTGAAAATCCCCCTTCCCTTGCTCATGTAGAATTCTCCCGACACCAAATGAAAAGTCTTGCAGAAAGACTATTGCAGGCTGTGTCTTAACATGCAACCTGAAGACTATTAGTCCCAACTAACTCAATACACAGGCAAGCAAAATGTTAACATCTCAAGACGCATGAAAATGCACAAACAACGAAACTTTACCCCAAAAAATACAAATTTTCGACACACAGTGAGATCATCAACAGAGATTTCCTGACCAACAACAGAGAAATAATCTGCAGATACAAGGAAAATTAGGAGATTAGACATAGCCAAAGCACTAACCATTATTATTCAACTATCAACAGCAGGTTTACACTTCCTCAAAGTCCACCAAGTTCTATATAGTCGTAATGGCTTGGTGCTTTCTCCTGACAAAACGAAGATGTAACAAGTTTGTCAGAGAGATCTTAAAACACTTCGCTGAACATCTTACCTATAACGACCACCTCCTCTAACTCCACAAACTACTACCATCCCTCCTATTCCTTGCCTGGTTCATGGGTCGCTCCTGGGGAGGTGATGACGTGACTGGTCTCCAGTGGGAATGAATCTTCTTCTCACCGAGGGGAAAGATAAGAGAGTACAGAAGCAAACCTACCGACTGGCAGGTGACTGCGGGCTCACCATAGCCCGTGCTGCTTGGAACGTTTTGTTCCAGGAATCTTAAACAACAACAAACAACTACCGACTGACCTTAGATATGGAAGGCTTGAAGTACATGATCACGACATGTAAAATACCGAGGAGTAAGTGGCCAAAGTTATGGACACTGACATTTTTAAACAAGCTCTCTCGTTTCTGGCCCAGGGATTAATAGGTTCAATCCGTAGAAAAAAACTGTTTTTTGGCATAGTTCTCTTCGTAATCTCTTGGTGATTATCTCGAATTTTTTTTATTCGGTCTCGATTGTCGGGTTTGTCACATTTTGTTATAACTGTCAGTATGTCAACACCTGTACGAGTTATCATACCAGAACTTGTATCAGAAAACATATCAACACAGATGTGTTGATATATGGATGTAATATTCTTTGTATATTACATCCAAACTATGTTTTTTTGTGTGTGTGCTGAATTTTAATGTTTATTGAGAACACGAACACACACACACACACATAAACACGTGTTTGTGTGTGTGAAAAGAGAGTGTGTTGCAGATTGTGAAACAGTGAGGCCCTCCATAAAAACTTGTTGGTGAATACAGAGAGGGAGTGGCTTGAGACCATTCAAAAAAACTAAAATAAATAAATAAATAAAATAGACTGCATGTGCTGGTGGTAATTTAATATATGGATGGTGCGGAGGATGTGAGTGGCGGGCGGCGAGTTACGAGTACCGTGGGAGGAACAATTACAAGTTGGGCTAAGTTAAAAAATTATAACATTAAAAAGGGAAAAAATTATGGTAGTATATATATATATATATATATATATATATATATATATATATATATATTTATATATATATATGTCGTACCTAGTAGCCAGAACTCATTTCTTGGCATACTATGCAAGGCCCAATTTGCCTACTAGGCCGAGTGATTTTCTTTATTTTCAATAAATTGTTCCAATTAGTCTATTTGAATTATTATTATTATTTTATATTAGGAACATTAATTATTGACTTAATTGTGTTCGTTTAGGTTAGGTTAAGATAGGTTAGGTTAGGTTAGGTAGGGTTGGTTGAATTCGGTCATATATCTTCGTTAGTTTTAACTCAAATTTAAACAAATTAACTCAATCATAATGAAATGGATAGCTTTATAATTTCATAAGAAAAAATATTGAAAATTATATAAATTCAGGAAAAAGTTCAGGATTTAAGTGATTAACAATGTTCTTAAGATGGGACTGCAAATTTTGAAGATTTGCTGAATAATTTGAAGATTTGCTGAATATTTTGAAGATTTGCTGAATATTTGAAGATTGGTTGAATGTTTCGAAAATGGGCTGAATTTTCGAAGATAAGGTAAATGGTTTGAAGATACTCTGAATGTTTTCAGGACGAGATGAAGTGAGATTATGAGGCACTCAAATACCTCATATCGTGTCTCATATTGGCTAGAGTATTGCCGGGAGAGAAGAACAGGTTGGGCTCAGGGGCAAGAAAGCGTATTGAGGCGGATCATTGCTGCAGAAATGGGCAATTTTACTCTGAAATTTGTGAAATTATCAGTGCCCAGTTAAATAAAATTATGTGAATAGAGAATGTAAATAAATAAGCCGTGATCGGAGAAAGGGAAAGAATCGATATCAGGAGGAACAACAGAGACAACAGAGGAAGGTGAAATAAGGAGGAAGGAAGAAGAAAGAGAGACAGTTGAAGGAACGGAGCCGTAGGCAGGTAAGATGACAGAGGAAGGCGGTGGAAATAAAAAGAAAATGAAATGAAAATAAGGGGAAAATGAGGTGATGGAAGGGAGGAGAGGTGCAGCGAAAGGAATGGACTATGACAAATGAAAGCAACGAAAGGGAAGAGGGAGGGGAGCCAATAGATGCAAAGCGATGAATGGGAAGAGAACAGAGAAAGGCGATGGAAGAGAGAGATTTCATTACACACAGGAAGGTAGAGGGGGCTGTGGGAGCCTATGATTAAACGACTGTTTAATTAAAAAGAATGATGGATGGCAAAAAGGGAATGAAAAAACAATGAAGGATGCCTCGCCCCCTTCCACGGATTTCAGTGGATATATATATATATATATATATATATATATATATATATATATATATATATATATATATATATATATATATATATATATATATATATATATATATTACTGCTAATTTCGAGCTGAGGTTTCCAGTTAACAATGATAAAATAATCGTGGAGAGAATACCTTAGAGACGCAACGCTTTAAAATTCTTGTGACTGACATGGAGAAGCTTGGCATATGGGGAAACAAATATTACGTTAACCAATCTTGTGATGTAATATTCGCTTACATGTTTTCATTCTTGGCAAGTGGTGGAGATCGAAGGGTGCTTTTGGCAGCGTTCTGTAGAAATGATTAGTTCGTGTTCTTGTGTTGTCGGTGCAATATTGTATCATCTTTATTGGCAAAATCTGTGTAGAATTTGGCCTAAACTGGGTAATTTAGCCAGGCCTTATTGATGTGAGGATGATACTCTTGTCCACCGCCAAACAGGACAGTGGAAGACACAGCAAGTTGTGAACCGAGGCAGTTCCCACAAGTTCTGCAAATTGTTTACAACTCGCCACAAATACGAGTAGATCATCACGTTTTACCAGTCAAAATAATTTATATTTTCCAACTGTCTCCTTATTTTGCCTATATTCATCCGGAATATTAATTTCTGTTAATTTGATCTATACCTCTTAGTATCTTATACGTTGTGATCATATCACCTCTAACCATTCTTCTAAACCTCTAGCCAACGTAGAGTTTCTTCTTGTTTTTCTCAAGGCTTGGATTCCATGTTCTAGCTGCATATACAATTAACCTGGCAAGAGCTGTGTATAATGTTTTGAATATTTAATGTTTCTTAATAGTCTTCTCATGTTCGAAAATTTATCCTGTGATGCCGATGTTATTCTGTTTATAAATTTATGGCGAGCGTCCTGGCGTGATGACCAATCCAAGGTCGTTCTCTAACTCGTGCAGCAACCTTCCTCTGGGGCCTGACAGCTGAGTGGACAGCGCTCGGGATTCGTAGTCCTAAGGTACCGGGTTCGATCCCCGGTGGAGGAGGAAACAAATGGGCAGAGTTTATTTCGCCCTGTTCACCTAGCAGTAAATAGGTACCTGGGTGTTAGACAGCTGCTACGGGCTGCTTCCTTGGGGTGTGTAACAAAAAGGAGGCCTGGTCGAGGACCGGGCCGCGGGGACGCTAAGCCCTGAAATCATCTCAAGATAACCTCAAGATAACCTCATGCAGTATCGTTCTTCTAGCCTGCTACATCCACTTTTTCCCATTTTTACTAAATACCTGATGGGAATGTCTTACATTTACCATTTCTCTGATCATGCTTGGTCAGGTTTAGTTCCTCAAGATCAATCGTGCACATTTATTCAGAAATGATCCTTCTTAGCATTGCATCATCTACAAGTATTGACACGTGAGATCCCACTACTTCTTATAGGTCACGTGTAAGGAGCAGTGGGAGTCCAAGGATGGAATCTTGTCGTACTCTGCATACAGTTTCCTGCTAACCTGATATTTCCTTTTTCAAGACATATATGAATGAGTCTGGGTGGATATAAATAGGAGCTGCTTCATATGGGGCAATAAGTCTTTTCCGTATGAGCTAATAACAGTTTCATGTCAGTCAGGTACTCTCTAGCAAGGTCTAACACCATACAAACTATTCCAGCAAGCTTGTCTATTGATGTGGGAATCATTCCCACATTCTATTGATGTGGGAATCATTCCCACATTCTATTGATGTGGGACTCTCATTTTTGTCAATCTACGAATAAGGAATTCACCCAGTCTTCATTCTCCATAATCTTGAAGATTGGCATTAACCTCTATTAGATCCGTCAGGCGTAACCTCCTCCCCCAGGAACTCATTTAATGAGATCTATCCACTCCAGATGTCTCATGACCCTCTAATAATCTTTTTCTAATTCCATGCAAGGCGAGGAGACCTGTAAGCACCATTGATCTGTTATATCTTGGCTCACTCTAAAACACGGGGACCACGTTTGTAGTTCTTCAGTATGTCTGAGAGCTTACCATTAACATGTGCGTCTTTGTACTGGTACTAAATGGATGCATTGTGTCCCTGTTTGGGCTCAGAGTCAAAAATGCCTTATAGAAGATGTATTGAAGTCCTCGCTTATTTCCTTGTCATTTGCTAACACATCCTTTGTATAGAACCATAGATAATCTTTGTTTCTTAGTCTTTTACGGAATATTTTACGAATTCAGAGTTTTTTCCTTGTGGTATTTGTGTAGTTAATACATTTATTATTACATATGCTCTGCTTTTCTTCCTTCACTGCTGTCTGTAAAATTATAACTCTCTCTATATATGCCAATTCGTGTGGCCGGAGGAGTTATTTAGTTTTTCAGGACTGGGCCTTCAGTGGGTTGGGTCCACAATGCACCAGTCAGAAGGCTAGCATTAATCACTGTGCTGGGACAACACTAATCACTGTGCTGGGCCAACACTAATCACTGGGCTGGGCCAACACTAATCATTGGGCTGGGCCAACACTAATCACTGGGCTGGGCCAACACTAATCACTGGGCTGGGCCAACACTAATCACTGGGCTGGGTCATCACTAATCACTGTGCTGGGCCAACACTAACCACTGTGCTGGGCCAACACTAATCACTGGGCTGAGCCAACACTAATCACTGGGCTGAGCCAACACTAATCACTGGGCTGGACCAACACTAGTCACTGTGCTGGACCAACACTAATCACTGTGCTGGGCCAACACTAGACCATGTTATTGTTTGAAATGTATCAGTTGTTTAAATGTGTCAACCACTGTTTTGAGTCATTGAGACGGGTGGTTGAGGCGGGTGGTTGAGTCAGGTCGTTAAGGCACTAAGTCGCCTGCTTAATTTAGCATCTGTATAATAGCCAAGTTTTTTTCAAAACTTTCGTATGATGGAACAACAATTTTCTTCCTGATAATCAAGCCGTTGATAAAACAGACAAAACGATTTTGTCATTCCACCAACAGCTCCAGATTCCTCTCAGCGAAACTGCATCACCGAAGTTAATTAACTTTGCATATATCCAACCTGTTGTACACAGAATCTCCAGAACTGAGAAACCTCCTTACTCTCTCTTTCTCTCGCTTTAGTGCAACTCAAATTAGTGGCGAACTTAAAAAAAAGGCTTAATTGGGGAAAATGTTGAAATTATAATGGAAAGAATTGTGCTCACGTTGTGGCAGAAGACATTAATCTTCATTCTTCATCGTTGGGAAGGTTTTCAAGTGGCTGGGTTCCTGTGTCGATTATCACTCGCAGGTGGAAGGGGCGCCCTCATGTACTGGGGGTATTGGACGTCCAGATAATTGTGTGTACTGGACGCCTAAATTACTGGGCTGAGGTCGACTCAGGGTCAACGTCTATCTCAGAGTCGATCTCCAAAAATGTGCGCTATATGAGTGTTGGGAGACCGCAGAATTCATATCAGAATTTAGAACATGCGTTTTGCATGTGAATATCTGTAATATGATGATTTGCTAAAAAACTTCCTGGGACCAAAAAAATATCGATCACTTCATCTTTATCGATTTCATGCATGTCGCCATGGGAACCCCCGCCCCCCCTACATTTAAGGGAGGCAATGGAGTCGACCTCAAGCAGCCTGTGATGGTCCCCTACCTCTCACACGTCACCCAGAAAGGAAAGCTCCATGAGTTAATTAGAACTGCAACTATGGAGAGACACCCTTTTATCAATATTTATAAAATAAAATTTCTGTGTGTCTGTGTGTCTGTGTGTCTGTCTGTCTGTCTGTCTGTCTGTCCGAGGCAAGAGCTCAGACGTTTACAGGTAGCCTCACCCAACCTTCACATAAGAAACATGGGGGAAGGGGAATGTGAATGTCGGCAATTGTAAAAACCCCCTTACGATTTTCATGAAGCTTGAAATAGAATCAGGTGCGTGTTTTCCGTAGAGTTTTGACGCTTACTCTCGTCCATTTACATCTCTTCACTCGAAAACGCAGACGGTCCTTGACAAATATATAATTTTTTGGTTAGGTTGAGTTCAGTTAAGAGTATTACGATTTTTTCTTGAAAATGGGAATGGAAATGAAGTACTCTGTGTACAGTTATTTTTATTTGAAAGGGACAAAGGGATTTTTATTAGAAAGGGGAAGAGAAGGGGAATAGGGAAGTTATTATTTTCTGCTACAGACGTCTGGCTATATATATATATATATATATATATATATATATATATATATATATATATATATATATATATATATATATATATATTATATTTTTTAATTGCAAATAACAAAAAAAAGCAAGTTACGAAAATTTCTTACGAAATGCAGGTATTCAACTCCACAGCAAATATTCAGACGCCATTAAGTGCTTGCAGAATACATGAAAGTTGCAAAACAAATTTCATTAACTTTAATAAACAAACCACTCTTTAATGATTCTCTTACGCTGCAGGACGGTCTCTAATATGCTAACTAGCAGGAGTGAAAAAAAAGGCATATTTACATAAATGATTAATAAGTAGAATGTTTCTTTATAAGCAGTTATGCCCATCGACGCAAAAGTCTTATCCGTGAAAGCCTTAATTTGCGTTCCAATTTAGAGAGGGAAAACGTGAGACTGAATAGGTAAAGACCTGAATTGCATTAACCCGAGCGCGAGATATAATTAAAATTTCAGTCTCGTGAATGCAATTAGACAAAGGTGTCTGAGGAGAAAAATATTCTCCGAAATCTTTGCATTTTCTTTGTTTGTCTTTATTCGATCATAAAGTATATATATATATATATATATATATATATATATATATATATATATATATATATATATATATATATATATATATATATATATATATATATATATGTATATCACGAAAATAAACACGTGATTAAGAATGTGACAATGTCAGACCACGGAGGAAAATTAAACAGGAATTTCCTTAAGTACTTTCGTATATTAAATACATCTTCATTCCTTCTGAAGATGTATTTAATATACGAAAGTACTTAAGGAAATTACTGTTTCATTTTCCTCCGTGGTCTGACATTGCCATATATATATATATATATATATATATATATATATATATATATATATATATATATATATATATATATATATATATATATATATATTTAGGGGTACCACCACTGGTTTAATTAAAGGGACCCACATCCTCGAAGAAAAAAATAAATAGTGTTCAGATAAGACCTTGTTGATTCTCACTGAATACTTTAATCTTTTCCTCTTATACCACCCATATTATTTTTTTTATTTGATTTTATTGCAATGCTACAGTTTACAGAAAACACACACTTATATAACAATATACCAATCAGTGTTCGAAGACCTCGTCCAGCTCCTCGGGGGTCGGGTGCGTACCCAAGATACAGCACGCATTTCCCCTCTGAACAGCGACACTGAGGAGCTGAAACATAAAACTGGCCGCTCTTGGGTCTCTAGTCTTCCCAATGAGTTCCTCGCCCAGCTCCTTCAGGAACTTAAGTGCACATTTACCCCAGGCGCCCAGAGTCTCAGAGCCTATTGGCACGAACCTGATATATATATATATATATATATATATATATATATATATATATATATATATATATATATATATATATATATATATATATATATATATATATATATATATATATTATTATTATTATTAAATATGACCGAAAAAGTAAGATTAATAATTCTAACACGAATTTTCTCAATATTTCTTATGTTTCTTTTTACTGTCGATGGTAATTGAAAAATCAATTCTCCAAAATTCATTTTTATTTCTAGTCTGACACGACGCTTGAACGCGTATCGTAATAACTTAGTACATTTTCAAAGACTTTAGTTTACACACACACAACTGTAACCTGAAAACACTAAACAGAGTTTTACTTATGCTAACACTAAACATCTTATCCGTCTTATATACTCGCACTTGGGTGAGGTGATATGTTGCAACAGTTTTGGATGTTGCACTATTATGATGCATTCCTTTAAATCCGTCTCAAAAATGATGTGGAAATTTCCTCAATATTGTACAGATAAAACTTTAGTTGCTCTTTTAGCCGTCCGGTCGGTAACCAGGGACCAGATTCACGAAGCAGTTACGCAAGTACTTACGAACCTGTACATCATTCCTCAATCTTTTGCGGCTTCGTTTACAATTATTAAACAGTTAATGAGTTCCGAAGCACCAGGAGGCTGTTTACAACGATAACAATAGTTGATTGGCAAGTTGTCATGCTTGTAAACTGTTCAATAAATGTAAACAAAGCCGTCTAAGATTGAGGAAAGACGTACACGTCCGTAAGTACTTGCGTTACTGCTTCGTGAATCTGGCCCCAGGAAGTGACGCGAGGAATTAACCGGAAAGGAAAGCCGGTCCGCCGTTCAGGCTCTAACATATCTATAATTATGACCTCAGAACGATTGTTCGTTCCCCAGGACACGAGGCACGGAGGCAGTGCTAATTAGGGGGCTTCGAGCTCTCTTTTAAAGGATTCCTACGAAGTATACAACCCTGAAGGTCATTAATTAGGTCCAGCAGGACTGGAAGGAAGTGGACGAGCAGGAGGACAAGGACGAGGTCAAGACGAAGTACGAGGAGAACACAAAGGCCGAAGGCAGGAACAAATTCAAGAAAGTTGGCAAGGACGAGAAGTAGTAAGAATAGTACCCAAAAAAAAAAAAATAAGAATATGTATATTCTTTCTGCCCCCCCCCCTCAGGTCCCAAGTGCCTTTACAAAGCAAGCAACGGCATGCACCTCTGCATGCAGTTGCATGCTATACAAAGCATGCAATTGCAACACCTCCTATTGTGATACTGTGTGCCTATTGTTTGCATTCATGTTCATTGTTTGTATTCATGTTCATTGTTTGGATGGTTCGATGGAGGTTTCTTAAGGGATGGAGCAGGGGGAGCAACGGAGAGGTAGAGACAAAAGAGGGATGGGGAAGGGAAAGATGGGTGAGGAATGGGGGATACAAGAAGGAAAGTGGGAGGGGGGCATGGAATGGGAGAAAAGGGGGGGGAGGGAGGGGATTATGGTATATTAAGGGAGGGGGTGAGAGTTCAGGGGGTATGAATGGGGCAGAAGAAAAGAGTGGGAAGGGGGGGGGGGGGTTGAAGAATGGGGAGGGCAGGAGGGGGGGGGGTGAGGGAAGTCCACCCAGTATGTAGTTGGAAAAGGTAACTCTTGAGTAATTTTTCCTATCTCTGAGAAAGTGAGGAAAGTGAAGATGACAGAACATGACAAGTAACTGATGGCACCTGGAGCTTAAGATATAATTAGATTATAACTATATCTTATACATTATTATTATAAGATATATAAGGGATTAACATATGCAAATTTTCAATTCGGTGACGGTCAACACAATTTTAATAATTATAACGACAATAATTTCAATTATACTATTGAGATTAATAACAACAATAAATATAAATAAATTAATAATCATATAATAAACAATTATTAAATGCTGCTGAGTGAAAGCTAAGCATATTAGGGATAATTTGTGGCTTGGATTGGCGGGTGTGTGTTCTTCAAGAGAATTACACACGGGCCGGCCGGCCGAGCGGACAGCAAGCTGGGCACGTGATGCTGTGGTCCCTGGTTTTGATCCCGTGGACGCAGGTTCGAATCCTCGTCACGGCCCTTTGGGCCGTTCATTTGATGCATCACGCTATTGTGATTTCTGTGTGTAATGAAGTAAGGGCGAAGAGGGAGAACGGCCTATTGACATAGCTCGAGTGCATGGGGGGAGTTGTGTAAAACCCTGGTTTGTGCCTCGGAGAGGCTGCAGGATCCAGTAAGTTCAGTAGAACTTCGGTTACAACTCTTTTGACCATGCCGTAGCTCAGTCAATTAAGGCAGCGTCTGGGATGGTCCTGGACACAGGTTCGATTCCTCGTCACGGCCTTTGTGGATTTATTCATTCAAGAGCATCTTTGTTCTTCAGAGGTTCTTCTGATATAATTTATTCAGCTGTTGTGATAACACGAAAAGAACTTATTTTCTTAAGCACGTTCCAAGACTAATAATATTTACAGCATTAGCAGAATCAGTGATAAACACGGGAGGCAATCTGAATCCCAGTGATCCTGTTATCCTCGGACCCCTCCACATCCCTGTGGTCCTGTTATCCTCGGACCCCTCCACATCCCTGTGGTCCTGTTATCCTCGGACCCCCCTCCACATCCCTGTGATCCTGTTATCCTAGGACCCTCCACATCCCTGTGATCCTGTTATCCTCGGACCCCCCCTCCACATCCCTGTGATCCTGTTATCCTCGGACCCCTCCACATCCCTGTGGTCCTGTTATCCTCGGACCCCTCCACATCCCTGTGGTCCTGTTATCCTCGGACCCCTCCACATCCCTGTGGTCCTGTTATCCTCGGACCCCCCCTCCACATCCCTGTGATCCTGTTATCCTAGGACCCTCCACATCCCTGTGATCCTGTTATCCTAGGACCCTCCACATCCCTGAGATCCTGTTATCCTTTGACTCTCCACCACCTTTCCCCACCCATAGCATGCCACTCTGTAACACACATTCCACATTTTGCAGACGAGGAAGAGCAGGGGGGAGGGGGCGTCCGGTGGAGCGAGGCAGCTGCCGGCCTCCTAAAAATATATACATTCTCACTATCCGGATATTTCATGAGCCTTTTATAGTGAGCGTTTACCTGACGAAATTGGATGGGAGGCGGACATGTAAGGTATTGTGCACTGGCGTACATGTGCTCAACTACTGTGTGGGTTTGCTGGGAACGGGATCTATCTCTTGGCCCCCCCCCCCCTCAGACTCACTTAAGAGACTGGTGTGATGGGTAATGAGCTTCTTCTTGGATTATTCCATGTATACATGTTAAATCAATGTATACATGTAAATCCATGTAAGGAGGTTTGCCTAGTGAAAATAGCGTACTTCATCAAGTATAGCTAATTAGTTATTTCAGGCTAATTGGATAAAATTTGTTGTAATCGGAGTACAAGTACTCTTTGAGAACTTTGACTACAATGTTCTAACAGCCAACTTTAATGTCAATTTTTTTTTATATTTGTAAAGACCTGTACTATATGTAGCTTATCTGTAAATACCTTTTTATGTAATTACACTGTCTGAAATAATGATTTTCTGTATGTATATTTCATGTATTATATACTTCAAGTAAATACATTTCATTACTAATTTCTTGACCCAAAAAATGATTTAATTGTATAATTTGTCAATATATTTTTTTGTTTAAATGTCGCTTTAAGTAATTACCCCTGATATAGCGAACTTGAACATGACCTAATTATAGACAAATATGTTGTTAATCGAGATACAATTTTTGTTTACCATTTCAAAAATATTCGTGCGTGGTTCTCGAACCTGTCTCTCCTCCTCACTCTATAACCCTCGTATGAGGACCGTTGGCACCATGTCGACACCAGTTAGGTTATAACCAATGTGCTTAACAACTTCAGTGTTGTTAAATATCTGGGTTAAGGTAAGGATATTATCGGGATAAGCGGCTTTAGTTGGTATGACTATACAGTGCTTGGAATAGACATGAGGACGAACAAGATTTGATTACGGAATTAAGAAACCACCTAGATCATCGGGAGATCGAGCTCAGACCCCGCTAGAAGCAATTTCAGCGACTCAAAAGTCTGATTTAAATAGTAAACCCTGCATTTCATTACCCAGTATCCAAATCTGTCAACCTGGTGTCCCAGAATACTTACAATTATTGTATAATACCAGTGTTGACATCCGTATAATTGCCATGTATGAACGTATGTATAAGCATAATGTATGAACGCATGTATACACATGTGCCAAGTGTTTACTCAACGAGGGGGGAATAAATGACACAAAAATGTGAGTGAAAAATGTTGGTGGTAGCAAACAAGTAGGACGCAAACGGGCGGCAGCTTCGTGATGACCACAGAGGGACCCATTAACAATACGCATTGCAGCACACGCGCTAATCTAAGCGGCACAACTTCGTTAGCTTTGTGAACTTGCCGTCCATTACAATTAGCCAGGCCTTGTCTAGCTTCCACTCCCTGATACCAGAGGACGCTACGGGCATAACTTTCCCCCCTTTCTCACACCACTGGAGCAGGCTAGGATTATAGCTTTCACTTTATCATATCACTGGAGCAAGCTTGGATTATATCTTTCACTTTCTCACGTCACTGGAGCAGGCTTGGATTATAGCTTTCACGTTCTCACATCACTGAAGCAGGCTTGGATTATAGCTTTCTCTTCCTCACACCACTGGGGGATGCTTGGATTATAGCTTTCACGTTCTCACATCACTGAAGCAGGCTTGGATTATAGCTTTCTTTTCCTTACACCACTGGGGGATGCTTGGATTATAGCTTTCACTTTCTCACATCACTGGAGCAGGCTTGGATTATAGCTTTCACTTTCTCACATCACTGGAGGAGGCTTGGATTATAGCTTTCTCTTTTTCACACCACTGGAGGAGGCCAGGAAAATAGCTTTCTCTCCTCACACCAGTGAAGCAGGATCACATATATCTGGATATTACAGCTGTCACTTCTTTTTGCCAAAAAAAGTATAATTTTACAAAATGATGTCTTTTAGTCAGTCATTTGGCCGACTGAAAAACATTAATTTCTATTCATTTATAGACCATAATTTCCATATGGTCCATAATTAAATATGGCACATATTTATTTATGAAGCTATTGGACCATAAATAAATGTATTAAACACAAATCTACCAAATATAAATAGGTACCCGGTAAATTATTGATCTAATAAAAAAAACTTATTGAGAGATGGTTAAAACATGGTTAAAAAAAAAAAGGCTCCAACTTCGATCAATGAAATTTGTGGAAATATATCTTACATCACCAGAACTAATCACTGTTAAAATTGCTCAGCAAAAATACAATTTTTCACCAAGAAAATATATTAAGGAACAGAGTTGTAAAAAGGGTCATTTTAATGACGAGGTTATCTACACTAACGAGTAGTTAAATCACTGATTATCACTGCCAGAAAGAGGATCTATTGGTGCAATGAATATTACATATCATTTTGATTAGTTTGCCTATGTAATTATAATAGATATTTATGCCTTTCACAAGACCTATGCAATAGTAAAATCATTCATGATATACCTTGGAAGTTTGCATGAGTCGAGTGAATATACCCAGTATATTCACGCGACTCATACTGGGTATATATATGTATACCTACTGACTTGCGTCCAGCCTTGGTGTCCACATGTCTGGATTTGGTATGCATACATGTTTATAAATATCTCATCACTGAGATATATATTCACATGTACTGAGAATAAACATCTCAGTGTGGAGAAAAAACTTACTCCGGCAAGTGACTCTAAATGAATGCATGATATTCCTGTACACGGGGTTTACTTTGTCAAAATTTTGAAATTAGGAGCACTTAAATTCTTTGCGTCCTTGTACAATGAAATTGAATTTGTATTGTGGTGTTTACACACACATACACACACACTCATATATATATATATATATATATATATATATATATATATATATATATATATATATATATATATATATATATATATATATATATATATATATATATATATATATATATATATATGACAATGTCAGACCACGTCAGGCTACATCGGATGGGCCAATTGGGTGCATCTGATGGGCCAATGGGCCGTCTGCGTTGTCCAAGTATTGTACCTCACCTTACTTCACCACTCCTTCCTGCCTATTTATACCCATCACTCGATCTGTAAAATGACCTTCTGAAGATGTATTTAATATACGAAAGTACTTAAGGAAATTTCCTGTTTCATTTTTCCTCCGTGGTCTGACATTGTCACATTCTTAATCACGTGTTTATTTTCGTGATATACACACACACATATATATATATATATATATATATATATATATATATATATATATATATATATATATATATATATATATATATATATGCACGATGATACTGAACGAAACACATTTTGAACTGCTTACTATGCAGACATGTAGTCAGTTTGGTAACGCTCGCCGGCTGATTAGACTCTGGTAATCACCTGCCTGTCGGGATAAATTAACAATGACTCCCAGGAAGCACCCGACCGTTGTCGACCTACGAGCACATCTTGAGACAAAAATTAAGCATTTATATATAAATTAGATTTATTGCTCTCTCGACCATTTCAATTTGGGCGTTTTACTTATTTATCTATATCTATACATATTTATATATCTAGATCTATATATATTTATATACCTAGATCTATATATATTTGTATATTTCGATACCAGTCTTTTTTGGCATATATTATTGAATGCGACAGAAAGAGTGCCATTAATTATTCTAACGCAATTCTTTTGTAATTTTCCTTACATTTTCCTTCATTTGAGAAGGACGTTGAAAAAAAATTAACTCTCCAAGGTTCATTTTTACGATTTTATATGGCCTGATGCTGAGAGATGAGTTTAGGTAACTCTTGTTAACATTATCAAAGACAGAGTTGGAATGCTTACAAAGTTTCCTGCTGTTGGATAAGTTGAAGGTGTATTACCTCACATATAGGCCAATAGATTCACTGCCTCTCACCACTCCCCCATAATCGACAGATATAGTTACAGCAGAAGACTGGACATAGGTGAGGCATTATACATAAAACAAATGAAGTCATCTATCAAAAGGCAACTAGCACCAACTTACACTCAACATATTATCCCAGCCGTCATGAGGTTATCTTGACATCTTGAGGTTATCTTGAGATGATTTCGGGGCTTTAGTGTCCCCGCGGCCCGGTCCTCGACCAGGCCTCCACCCCCAGGAAGCAGCCCGTAACAGCTGACTAACACCCATGTACCTATTTTACTGCTAGGAAACAGGGGCATAGGGTGAAACTCTGCCCATTGTTTCTCGCCGGCGCCTGGGATTGAACCCAGGACCACAGGATCACAAGTCCAACGTGCTGTCCACTCGGCCGACCGGCTCCCTGAGAACACAGGATCCAGTGGACCTTTTGGCCCATAAGGGAGATGCTTCGCCTTCATCTCATCTCATTCCCACCAGTACACCTACGAATATATTTTAACAAAATAAATCAAAATTGTTGTTTTTCATATCGAAATATACACCATTGATCATTGATACCAGGAAAATTATAAGAAATTTCCTGCTAATTTAAACTAATGCTATAATCCCATAAAACACGTGTATTGTATAATGTGTATTAAAAACTTATATTGTGTATTCTTTCTAATGTTATATTAAAAAATAAATAATTTAAAATTTAAAAGGCATTGTGACACTTATTCTAATTATGCTATTATTGTAGGATAGAGAGGCAAAGAGAGAGAGAGAGAGAGAGAGAGAGAGAGACACGGAGGTGGAGGGGAGAGAGGGGGCTGAGCAAGAGAAGGTTGGAGAGAATAAAGAAGAGAGGAGAAGAGATGGAAGGGAGAGGAAGAAGGTGGAAGGGGAATGGGGTTATAGTGGGGGGAGAAGAGAGACCCAAACATTTTCTAAGGGGAAGAGGAAGGGAAAACAAAGAGAAGGGGTTGAAGACTAAGGCGATGAGGGAGTGTAGGAAGCTTGTGAGAGGCAAAGGAAGGCGCAAAAATGAGAGGGGAAAGGAAGAGGAGAAAGGGAGAGGAGATGAAGGGAGAGAACGGTGTAATGGGATGGGAGGAGAGACAGAATATCCCGAGCACCGCCGGGTACCACTCTAATAATTTATTTTATGAATGGGGAGAGAGGCTTAGGGATGGAGGGGAAATATGGGAGGAGAAGGAGAGGGGAAAGATGGGGGAAAGTCGATGGCAAGGAGGGGGGGGGGGGAATTTATAAGAAATCGTAATGATCTTAATCAATTTACTACCTCATCTCCTTCCCTGCCGTAACTTTATGGTCTGGTCAAGACTCGTAAACCTAATTACACCCCCACGAGACCTATCATCATCTCTGTGGGATCCATTACTTACAAGTTTTCTAAATGGCTCACCCAATATTTTGAACCCTACTGTTGGCTACTGTTTTATGTTCACATTTAACTAATTAAACGTACTTAACAAATTAAAAATGTTTCAATTAGTCCTGCTGTTAAATTCATGTTTTGAATTAATAAATAACAAATTTCCTTTTGTCTCCTGATATTATAATTAATCTTGTAAAACTTTGTATAAAAGAAAATGCCAATTTACTTTTAATAATGATTATTATCTACCAACTTCTGGTATGGAAATGATAAATCCACTGTCTCTATTGCTTTTAAATTTATACATGGTTTATTTTGGAAGGAAATGTGTGTATGTGAGATTGTCCCTGGAATCATTCCATGGTTTAGGGTTGTTGATAATATTTTGGGTATTTGGCCTTTAAATATTAATTCAACTGAATTTTAGCAAAATTTAATGCTAAAGTTCCCTCTACAATAGAGACTGAGACTAATAAATGTTTACCATTTTTATATATTCTTATTCATAGGGAAGAATTATTTGTTCTTTCATTTACTGTTTACAGAAAACCTACTGAGGACTTGGTACACGTTACACATGCTAAAATTCAACTGAATCCACAGAAAATTTGGAGGCTTCTAGAGAACTCAGTCCAAGTTTTACATATAACCACCGAACACTCTGGTGTAGGTGAAGTAGTTGATCAACCGCACTCTCCAGCTTCAGATACACACAGAAATCACACCAACGTTATATATATAGACTAGAAAATCAATTAGAGCAATGAGGTGACTCGAGTCACCTCATTGCTCCAATTGATTGTTTGGGTGATGAAGGCCACCCGGGTCGACCACGTGCCTGTGTTGACCCGGTCCCTGGAGTACGGCTGAACCCTTAGCTTAGGTGCTAGAGTCGACCCGGCACCTTAAAATTGCGGTATGGGGGAGGGGGGCCGACATAGACTCACTTATGATTGTCTTTGGTCACGTCAAGACGTTCTATTGAATCAGCGAATGTTGTTACATCGTTTTGGAAGAAAGAGGGGGGTCGCAATGGGACCCGATCTCTTTTAATAGGATCAATGATGCCGAACTCTATCGGCCCACGTTGGACATTTACCCCAAGGCAATCACTGTAAAAAATTGGGTGAGGTGTCTAGCTTCCACTCTTAAAATAGACAGTAATTCCTTTATTTATGTCGGGATGCGTTCCTAGAAACATGGACTTAAATGGAAATAACGTAACGAATCCTATTTTATTTTAAAATTAGAATTCAATTATGTGTGAATGCGTTCCGTAGGAAAAAAAAGATCGAGTAAGAAATGCATGAAATAAAATGGTAACATAAACTACTAATACAAAACAGTTGTACTTACAAGAGACAGGAGCAGAGAACACGTGTTGATGCATGATGAGGTGTCAATGTTGCTTGAAAACTAACCTAGAGGCAAGACAGCTCCTTGTCTAAACTCGCTTCTTCACCAGTTATCTTAATGTAGTGATGCTTACAGCCAAGTTTAAAACTCTGAAACCACACATTCTTTGCTATGTAGGGGTAACCCTCTTGAAATCTTTCTCAATCCAAACACTTAAATTATTAAAAACAAAGGAGAAACGAAATGCCTGCATTTCATAATATTTTCAGCACTTAGTAAGATCACACACTGAGGACTCGCTCTTATAATGTAAGCTATAAGATGTCATAGTGTCACTTCTTAACTATTGTTCTGGCAGTCACAGATACCAGGCCGAGAGAACACCAACAATATGTACACACCGTTCTCAAGCATCAAACCAATAAAACACTTACACACAGAAATCACATTAACGTGATATATATATATATATATATATATATATATATATATATATATATATATATATATATATATATATATATATATATATATATATATATATATATATATATATATATATATATATATATCAATGAAATAACCCACACAAGGCCATAAGGTTCGCGCCCACCTCACAGCCCTAGTGCATTTTTCTCAATAAAACACTTCTATTTTCACGTCTTATCTGATGGTTTTCCTGACTGTCTTTGGCCTTGAATAGTCACTATCACTTGATGGACACTTTCCCCTCGTGTTGTCTAAGGGGGGACAATGAAGGTCTAGAGTTGTGAACGTAGAATATTCGCAAACGACACTGCCGGGTGTATCCACAATGACAATGTTAACACACTTAGGGAGGTCACTTAACAACCTGTCCACAGGTCAGGCTCTTCCAAGTAGCGGCTATCCCCATTTTTTTTGTTAAAAGTACGTATTCAAAATTGTGCGTTTTCTCAAATATAAATTAATATTAATATATAATAAAATGTGTTTTATAGTTAGGCCTACATTAGGATTGGTTCGATCCAGTTGGGAATTATTGTTGTATGTGAATGAAGCAGTTAGAGAGACGTGTGGTTGAGGCAGAGGACGAGGACGAAGTACTCTCCTAGGAGAGTGCTTGTGTCAGCATCTGTGGGTCGTGTGCACAACAACCCCTCATCAACAAAGGCCAAATGCTCGTTAATCCAATCGCCTTCCCCCCTCCCCTGTTTATGAACGAAAAAACAGTCTACACACGTTCTCACAACTGATCACGTTCGAACAATGCTTCACCGACGACCTCCGTTCGAATCACATCTTCCTGCAAATACTTCACCTACTAGATTATTTCATTTGGATAATTATATAGTAATTGCTTTCACTATTTTCATATTATTATTTCTTTGCACCTCATACCCCCACTCTCTCATTTTTGTATATATTGCCCCCAAACGATTGTCTCCTCAGCCTGCCGTAATCACGTCTGCCGCGTTGTTCCTGATCCAATTAAATCCTGCCTTAATTATAGCCCTGGTCTGCCATTGGTTTAGGCTGTGCAAGAGAGAGGCTGGAGGGGGCGTTTCCGTGCCATAAACCACACCAACAGAGTGGACAAATGAGGAGGCAGAGTGGCGGGCCTCTGCTCTGCTCTGTGCGACTCTCATAGACGCTGCTCTATAACGAGCCCTCTGCCTCTTTTGCTTCCCTGGGTCCAGATTCACGAAGCAGTTACGCAAGCACTTACGAACCTGTACATCTTTTCTCAATCTTTGGCGGCTTTGTTTACAATTATTAAACAGTTAATGAGCTCCTAAGCACCAGGAGGCTGTTTATAACAATAACAACTGTTGATTGGCAAGTTTTCTTGCTTGTAAACTGTTTACTAAATATAACCAGAGCCGTCAAAGATTGAGGAAAGATGTACACGTTCGTAAGTACTTGCGCAACTGCTCCGTGAATCTGGCTCCTGGTTGGCGCTCACAAGCACCTCTGTATGCGTTTGTTAGCGTGTATTTACTATTTGTGTCAGCAGGATTGAGTTATTAGCTCTTGGACCCCAGCTTTTCTAATGGTTGTTTGTCTAATGTACTGACACCAGACCTGTCTTCCTCTATCATATCTACTACATGTTTTCCTCTCTAACACACACATATACTCATATTCCCTTCTGGCAGCAGCTGTCGAACACCCAGGTACCCTATTTGCTACTGGGTGAACAGTGACATCAGGTGAAAGGAACTCTGCCCATTCTGTTTCGGCCTCGGCCTGGAATCGAACCCGAGGAGAATTAGAGTACGTGTTAGGCGTAAGAGTTAGAACATGTGTGTGTATGTACGTGATTGTTAGAGCGAGAAAGTGTTGAGAATGTTAGAATAAGTGAAAGAACAGTTAGTGTTACCGAGAGAAAGTGACTGGCACAGATACGTTATCAAATCACCGCTCATGCTGGGGCCACGTGAGTAGCATTTGTGCGAACAAACTTGAATGTGCTTTAATTATAAATGAATCTTATTTAGCTCAAAAAAGGTCACCGAGTGCTGTTGGGAATTGGGTTAAGAGTCTGACGACTTCCAATTTGTTTAGCAGTCGTTGTGGCCTAGTACTGGACACGCTAAGGTGCATGGAGCCCCTGGATGTTCTGGGTTCGAATCCTTCAAGGGTGATGAGATATTGACTTGGGGATCCTCGCTCTCCCTCCTTCTATCTATCCTTCCATCCCTCACATTCTCACTTCCTCTCTCCTTCCCATTCTCTCTCCTCCCCGTTCTCTCTGTATATATTTCTATGTATACAAAAGATTACAAACTGTGTACTGTTTTCTCCCGTTTAATACCGTTCACCAAGATGGCATCCGTAGCCTTACCTTTTCCAACTCCTATGTACGAGGTCTCCATAATATCCTCTTCTCCCCATGCCATTCCTGTCGCGTGGACCGCGCTATTCAAGGTGTAATTAGAACTTGCGGTAATTGCTGTCGCAGACTTGAATTACCAAGGAGGCTTAAGCGTAAACCCATTGCACTTAACCTTCGTTTCAGAGAGATTATTAATTATTATTAACTATTATTAACCAAAAAAGCGTAAAGGCTTTGTTTTGTATTTGTCGTGAGTTCTCAGTCATTCTTCATGTTTATTTTTTTAAGACAGATGGCACCAGAACTTCTGAATTAATAAGTGATATTACTCCTATAAGTGAACACGTCTCCCTACCACTTAAATCTACAGTATGAGTTTAGATCCACTTGTGAATCTACAGTATGAGTTTATTTTAGTTCTGGTCAATGCTGAGAAGTAAAGTATACTTTTTTGATTGGTCGGTAAGTTATTTTGGTGATCTTGTTGACCAAAGAACCACCTTGTTCTTGGTGGTCTTAATAAGTCTCCTGTGGTTGAATGGCTTTCACCCCAACCCGAATTATGGCTATTGTATTGTGGAATTGCAATAGCATATGCTACCGAATTTATCTCATTAACACCTCATACGCGTGAGCTATATGCAGACTATAAATTTATCGAGTATAACACACCCTTGAGCATTCTATGCGAGGCAATGCACACTTTACAGGATGTTATTTGGATTATCAAAAGCATACTTGGATGATCAAAATCTTATTTGAATTATCACAAGATTATTTGGATTATCAGAAGCTTATTATGATTGTCAAAAGCTTATTATGATTGTCAAAAGCTTATTTGGGTAATAAGAAGCTCTCGTGGAGTTTATTCGCCTGCAGGCTTCATAAAGAATGAAAGGATAAAGGATGAGAGCATCTTTAAGCATCACACGAAGCCTTAATTACTCCTCGAAAAGGCTTTTCATACAGCCATCGAAAAGGTTCTTTGGAGAAAGCTTGGTAAACAAGAGACTGAAGCTAGATTTACGGTATCGATTTCCAGGGAAGAATTCTGGAGGACGAGGATGGAGGGGCCTCCTGATCCTTCCACACGTCCTCGTCGTCTTCCTTCTTCTGGAGGCCTCCTCCAGAGGAAGGAAGACTCACTTTGGGTTTTCCTAACAGTAGACGACTTGGGCAAGCGTTACTCGTAATGTTATTCCATATCATAGAAAGACTATTCTAATATTTCTTTTGAAAAAATAAAAAAACAAATGAGAAGATAGGATTAGGAAATCCAACCCACGAACTGAAAATAATGGGCCAACAACGGACCGAAACGTCATCAATTCCATTATTTTAGGATTTGTGGACCGTGTCCAATTTTCATCCACATTATTGAGTCTTTATTGTCTGTAGAAATTGGGAATCTTCTGACCCTCGAATATCATAGTTTGGGATTCACAAGAAAATATCCAAGTAGAGACTCTTCCTGAGATGATAAGTACAACTGAAGCAAGACGGTGCAGACCTCGGGCCATTTATTCACTATTTAAGATTGTGAATAAAGATTAATTTTGATAACAAGCGTGGCGTAATGCTTGGACTTCATCTAACGTGTTCATTATTCCACGAAGGTCACTACTAACATAACATGAGACAAAGTAGTAAAGGAATATGACATATATATATATTCAGATCATATATACATTACTATTATCATTTTGATTGATTTAGGTATCAGTATTCTACAGAGAAGTGTTGTACACAAAATACAAATAATGTATATTTATTACATTTATTGTATATAAGCAAGTCAAAGAAGGAAGGAAGCGAAGAGGATATAGAATAGCGAAGCAAACAAGTGAAGAAGAGGAAAGTGGGACGAAGAATGCGAAATGAAGAATATTCTCGCTTCCAGTAAACAGTAAGTATCGAGCCTTGCAGAGTCGCAGGCGATGAGTCACAATAACGTGGCTGAAACATGTTGACCAGACCAAACACTAGAAGGTGAAGGAATGACGACGTTTCGGTCCGTCCTGAACCGACTTGAGAATGATCCACGACGGACCGAAACGTCGTCGTCCCTTCACCTCGTAGAGACCTCATATCGATTGAAAAACAAAATATATCATCTAATAATATTCATTACAATTGGTTCCCCTCTGTGTCACCTGCTGGCGAGGCTGTTGTGTCTTGCAACCTCACTTCCAACTCCATCGAGAGCAGCGTCCACATTCAGACGCTCTAGTGGAACTTAAGCTACTCTCTTCTCGAGCTAATGATCATCAGCCTCAGAAGGCTGAGTGCCTTGTTTTGGACGCTATTGATTAAGGAGACGCCACCTCAAATTAGACGCTTGTCGAATCGTCAGGACCAATTGCTGAGTGGACGAGTCACGGTAACTAGTCCAACACAACCCCGCATATTGGGAGAGGGTGGGGTGGGGGTGGGGGGTGAATTTAGGAAGGGTTTTGGAGGGGGGTTTAGGAGGTGATTTTTTGAGAGGGGCGGTTTAAGAATGGCCACCCCCTGCCCCCCCCCCACACACACACAGTGAACACAGCACCAAAATGTGGCGTTGTTTCGACGTTGAACTCAATGTTATCATCGCCAATGCAACGTGAAATGCAACTGGGGGAGAGATTAAGGGGGAATTTTGGACGGTTTGGGGAAGGTGTTGTGAAGGGTTTGGGAAGGGGGATGGGGGGTGGGGAAGGGCAGAAAGATGGAAGATGGGAGAGGTGGAGAAGTGGAGGGACAAGGGAGTGGAATGTGAGAGGTGGAGAGGAGGGAGAGAGAGAGAGAGAGAGAGAGGTGGAGAGGAGGGAGAGGGAGAGAGAGAGAGAGAGAGAGAGAGAGAGAGAGAGAGAGAGAGAGAGAGAGAGAGAGAGAGAGAGAGAGAGAGAGAGAGAGAGAGAGAGAGAAAGAGAGAGAGAGAGAGAGAGAGAGAGAGAGAGAGAGAGAGAGAGAGAGAGAGAGAGAGAGAGAGAGAGAGAGAGAGAGAGACAGAGAGAGATTAGAAAGTGAGAGATGGTGAAAAAGAGAAAGGGAAGGAGAGAGGGGAGAATGAGAGAAGGGAAAGGGGGGGGGGGGGGTTGGAGAGGGGGGAGGGATGAGAGCGTCTGCCACAAGATCAACTCAGCAAATTGGTTCTGTGGAAATTGTAGCGTTTTACAGCAATAAATTAAATCCGACAAGGGTAAAGCAATCACAACGCCAATACTAATTCAGTTTTGCGTTTGGCGCCACGTATGGTGGCTTAGGGAGAGTCCCAAATTAATGTATTTGTGATCCACACAAATATATATGTGTATACAGTATATGAAATTTATATTCACGTGTGTGAGGGAGGTGTATATATATATATATGGTTTTGTTTTGAGTTTTGATTTTGCGTGCGTGTGTGTGTGTGTCTCCCTAGTTGTACTCACCTAGTTGTGCTTGCGGGAGTTGAGCTCTGCTCTTTTTGCCCGCCTCTCAACTGTCAATCAACCAACTGTTACTAACTACAAACTATTTTTTCCCCACACACACACACCAAGGAAGCAGCTTCGTAACAACTGCCTAACTCCCGGGTACATATTTACTGCTGGGTAACAGGTGCATCAGGGTGAAAGAAACATTGCCCATTTGTTTCTGCCTGGTCCGGGAACTGAACCCGGGCCACTGACCTACGAGTCCTGCGTGCTGTTTGCTCAGCTTCCAGACTACCAGACAACTACCAGAATGTGTGTGTGTGTGTGTGTATGTGTGTGTGTGTGTGTGTGTGTGTGTGTGTGTGTGTGTGTGTGTGTGTGTGTGTGTGTGTGTGTGTGTGTGTGTGGTGTGTGTGTGTGTGTGTGTGTGTGTGTGTGTGTGTGTGTGTGTGTGTGTGTGTGTGTGTGTGTGTGTGTGTGTGTGTGTGTGTGTGTGTGTGTGTGTGTGTGTGTGTGTGGTGTGTGTGTGTGTGTGTGTGTGTGTGTGGTGTGTGTTTGTGTGTGTGTGTGTGTGTGTGTGTGTGTGTGTGTGTGTGTGTGTGTGTGTGTGTGTGTGTGTGTGTGTGTGTGTGTGTGTGAGTGTGAGTGTGTGTGTGTACTCACCTAGTTGTACTCACCTAGTTGTGTTTGCGGGGGTTGAGCTCTGGCTCTTTGGTCCCGCCTCTCAACCGTCAATCAACAGGTGTACAGATTCCTGAGCCTATCGGGCTCTATCATATCTACACTTGAAACTGTGTATGCAGTCAGCCTCCACCACATCTCTTCCTAATGCATTCCATTTGTCAACCACTCTGACACTAAAAAAGTTCTTTCTAATATCTCTGTGGCTCATTTGGGCACTCAGTTTCCACCTGTGTCCCCTTGTACGTGTTCCCCTTGTGTTAAATAGACTGTCTTTATCTACCCTATCAATTCCCTTCAGAATCTTGAATGTGGTGATCATGTCCCCCCTAACTCTTCTGTCTTCCAGCGGAGGTTTAATTCCCGTAGTCTCTCCTCGTAGCTCATACCTCTCAGCTCGGGTACTAGTCTGGTGGCAAACCTTTGAACCTTTTCCAGTTTAGTCTTATCCTTGACTAGATATGGACTCCATGCTGGGGCTGCATACTCCAGGATTGGCCTGACATATGTGGTATACAAAGTTCTGAATGATTCTTTACACAAGTTTTTGAATGCCGTTCGTATGTTGGCCAGCCTGGCATATGCCGCTGATGTTATCCGCTTGATATGTGCTGCAGAAGACAGGTCTGGCGTGATATCAACCCACAAGTCTTTTTTCCTTCTCTGACTCCTGAAGAATTTCCTCTCCCAGATGATACCTTGTATCTGGCCTCCTGCTCCCTACACCTATCTTCATTATATTACATTTGGTTGGGTTAAACTCTAACAACCATTTGTTCGACCATTCCTTCAGCTGGTCTAGGTCTTCTTGAAGCCTCAAACAGACCTCTTCTGTTTTAATCCTTCTCATAATTTTAGCATCGTCTGCAAACATTGAGAGAAATGAATCGATACCCTCTGGGAGATCATTTACATATATCAGAAACAAGATAGGACCGAGTACAGAGCCCTGTGAGACTCCCCTGGTGACTTCACGCCAATCGGAGTTTGTGTGCGTGTGCGGAGTTTGTGTGTATGTGTGTGTGTGTGCGTGTGCGTATACGTGCTTAACAGCACTTGCTTACAAGAACGTGCCAATTCGAGCCTGAGCTCCAAGGCCGCAAACCTTTCCAACTGCCGTCACATACAATAACTTACCCCCCCTTTATTTTTCTGGCATATCTGCGTGTAAATTAATGGATGAAGACAGCCTTTAAAATTTGTCGCTGCTAGTTCGTTCGACTCGCTCGCGTGTCTTACTCTGATGAAGTATTTCCTCCCATCCCTCTGGAATTCAATTCCTTTTACCTATACATTGGGCAGTTTCTCTCAAGACGTATTATTCCGGCTTTTCTGTCTTGCATGTTCAGGAGTCTCAAACGTAAGGCAGAAGAGAAACAAAATTTGAGGAGAGAAAGCACTAGTCCTGTGTGGTTTAAATAGCCTCCTTTAAGGGTGTGAAGGGAAGGGATGGGAAAGGGAAGGGAAGGGATAGGAGGGAAGGAACTGGAATGGACAGAGTAAAAATGATTTTTGAACAATCTCTGCCATTTTATTTTCTCTCTGCTCTCAATTATTCAGTCGCAGACTGCTCTGTTTGTTTGTATCCCTTGTTTGTACTTTGGTTGTATCCCATGAATTCTCTTCTCCGTGTTTGGTGTTTTAATGTGAAGTTAATTACAGATTGCTCTTCTATTTTCTCTCTCTCTTGTCTTTTCTATCACTATGATTCACAAAGTTTTGAAGGACACTGATCTGTAGTTGGATAGTTCATGTTTATTTTCTGTCCTGTATATTGATACTCCATTTTCCTCCCTTTACCTGTTTGTGTATATGTGTGTATGTATGTAAGTATGTATGTATGTATGTGGGTATGTATGTATGAACCCCATTGGGGGGGGGGAGAGGGGAAGGGTACACACGCGCCCTGGATAGGGTATTTCTATGCCTATTCAGATGCTATTAATATATTCGATATTCATATAGTCATTACTGCGTTTATGGGCGCTCATATATTTGATTTTATCTACATAGAAAATATAGCTTGCTACATACCATTAGCGGAATGAGCTCAGTATTGCCTATAATTAATGATAGATGCATTTGCTACGAAACAAGATTCCCCCAATAGCGTAAAATCCCATCAAAATGTTTTGTTTATGAAAATGAATTCCTTTTTGTTTAAAAATTATCGCAGTTTATGTTCTGAGAAAATGTGCCTTTTTGAATTGAAAATTAGTGCCTTTTGTCAAGAAAAGGAGTGTCTACTTGCTCTGTATCGAAAGCAATTTTATTGACTTTAGATACTGAGCATAAAGCCAGAGACAGAAATGCTGTGTATAATCAGAGCGCAATATAATGTACATAAAGCCAGAAACAATGACACTAGGGATAAAGATAAAGACAGAGAGACTACGCATAAAGTCAGATAAAGATATTCTGGGGAAAAAAAACAGGCAAAGAGAATACTTGACCCCCCAAAAAAAAGATATGTTGAAGTTTTTTTAATACCGTTTTGCATATATGATTACAAAATAAAGTATCTGGAGATTAAATATATCACAATACAAATCTCAACCGATAGGCTTCATGTCATATAGGAAGGGTTCTATCATACGTTATATCTATCATACGAGGGTTCTATCATGATCATACGCTCATTTGAACAGTTACATCCCCGCTCCTGTGCCAGGTAAGTACACAACGGGCTCACCATAGCCCGTGCTACTTGGAACTTTTTAGTTAGGAGTTGCTAAATATAAAGCAACAACTCATTTGTAGTTGAATCTGTATTCATTGTATGCTTGTCCGCCGTCTTGCTGGGGTCCATGTCCACAGTGCTACTGGGGTCGCCCTGGGATCTACAAGAATCATTCCAATTGCATGATTGCATTGAAGAGGATTGCATGATCCTCATGCAATCTCTTGAGGCCTCTGTCATCCAAATCAATGTCTAACTGAGTATGGTAATTTCGTCTCTACTTTCTACGAGATGTCTTAAGATACCTTAAGTGGGAGATGCCTTAAGGATGACGTCTTAGATGTCACCCTTTCGGGCCAGCAAGGAGACCAGAGCCGGTATTCACAAAGCACTTACGAGTTCACATTTAAGTGAGCCTTACCTTTAATCTCGATCATTGCAGATTAGCCGATATCACTGAAAAGTTTATGTTATCAGAACAATTCGAGATTACCCATTATAATACGGATCTTTGAGTTGATTCAAGTACCACTCAGTACTTTAGTGTGCTGAAACCGTTGGTTGCTATAGAATAAGGCGATATTGCTCGAGGTTAGAGATCACGTCAATGGGTCCCGCGAGTATGTGGTGAATCCCGGTTAATGAACCTTAACGCCTGTGATGATTCGCTATGGGAGTACAGTTGAAAAAACTGTGATTCAAAAATAGCTTAAAGACGACTCGTTACATGGAAGAGGGCGATCCTCATGCACTAAAAACGTATCATATACCATATAACATATAAGGCAAAAATGGATAGATTAGTAGAGATAAAAACTACAACTATAGAAAAGGCGAGACACAGAGATGAGCTCGAAGAATTATATAAATATATATATCAAACTGTAGGGACAAAGGCATCAAGGAAACCATGTCCATGATGAAACTTAATAAAACCAACACATTTTTAAAACACGCAGAAGACAGAAACACCATCATAGTGTTTTTAAAGAGTCAAGTGGCGCTGGTCTAATCTTGACCTTCTCTCTCAAGTCTCCTCAGTAGCAAAGTCCCAGAGTCACCCAGTCCCCCAAAACCCCCTCACCACACCTCCTCCACACATGAAAAAAAATACGACGTCCTAGAAAATCTAGTTTTTTTTTTAAATGAAGTATAAGTGGAAGTATCTCTCAGCCGCATCTTAAGCACGACGCGCCGCTTGAGAGTCAAGACTGATATTCATGCTGGATGAAATAAAACTTTCTCGGAATATTTTTGTGAGTAAAATATAATATTAAGATTTGAACTCCTGAGGCCACCTTTTTTATGGTGAGAGCGATAGATTCTTTTAGTTCCTCGAGATTCATGGATAGCGTGTCTGGTCTATCAGTGTGTTTAGTCTGTCTATCAATGTGGCTAGTCTTGTTATTAGTGTGTACAGTATAGTCTATCTGTCTATATTCTATATAGTCTATAGTCAGCGTCAGTGTGTGTAGTTTGTGTATAAGTGTATAGATTGTCTTTGAGCGTGTATAGTTTGGCTATCAGTGTCAGTGTCTTCAGTCTGACATTCAGAGTGTCTAGTCTGGTTATCAGTGTCAAGTCTGCCTGTCAATGTCTCTAGTCTGTCTGTCATTGCGTCTATTCCGACAATCAGTTACAAAACTGAAGTAAATCCGCAATTCTCGGCCTATTCTCACTATCACATGACTATCGTGGTTAGTCCCCCTCATCTTCCTTTAAGGATAAGCGAGTGTGCTCGGTTGACATACAGATACACCAAGCAGTTGACAACTACTTGATACCCACCTAGATGGAAGCTACACAGTTGGTTCTTGTTGATCACTCCACCTAGATGGAACTCCAGACAGCTGGTGCCCACCTTATTACAACCCATGCAGGAGGGCACTCACTGAAGCGCTGCTCCCTGAGATAACAGCTTAATATGATGCCCACAAGAACTTATAAGCTTAAACAACTCGAGGAAATAGAAAAATTTCCTAGAGTTGATGAGAATCCTGTCAGTTTGTTTAGCTATCGTGCCTCGTGAGTCAATTTTCTTTTTTAAACAATATATTGAGTTGGAATTAAAAATAATATAATGAGAAGAAGCAAGTGATAAAATCTTGATTTCGAATAAATATCTTGAGAGGAGGAATCAGTTCAGTTGCTTCTTCGAAAATTGTTATAAGCAAATCTGAAGTTGATATATATATATATATATATATATATATATATATATATATATATATATATATATATATATATATATATATAAAATTGTAAAAGCACCTATAACAGAAACATAATTGAAACTGCTTTGATACAGATCACCAAAGAAAGTAATTTGAATATTAGCAGTGGTCTATATAACTTAGATCCATTTCTAATAGATCAGCTAAAGGGCGATTTAAGTAGGATCATTGAAAAACATTTGTCTCACTAATTTATTGTATATATTTACCTCTTTATGTTATAATTACCTATGTATTATGCTTGTATGTCTGTTGTATCATATATATATATATATATATATATATATATATATATATATATATATATATATATATATATATATATATATATATATATATATATATATATATATATATATATATATGTCAATCAAACTTGCTGTTTTAAACAGTAATTTATGAGAAATTGTTACAATACAAAGGAAGGGGAATATCAGGGGATAGAGCCAGGCCATTACGATTATAAAGCATTTATAAAACTAATTAATATTAATTGTCATATCAAAACTGAAAATTTATAGGAAAGTCGAAAGTTGACAAATTTGTTTGTTCGCTTAATAAATTTGTTGTAACTTTCTGCTGTAGAAATGGCATTTAGTCCAACTTTTCCGTTAATTAAATGATTTTTTTTTATCTTCACAGACGCGGTAGCGGTTGGGCAATGATGTTGGTGAGTGGTAGTGATGGTACACCCCGTTCACACCAGCGTTCCCAACGCTAATAAAATGATGTACTAGATTTCCCGAGCCAAACCTGCCCGAGGACCCACGAACAGAAAACGGGACATCAAGTCAATTTCTCGAACCGCTACATCAGCGCTTCGGCTTCGTGAAATTATACGTTAAAATACGTTGTACTATTCAGGAGAACGGGTTGAATGGTGACTGGTGGTGGTGGTGATGATGGTGAGTGGTGATGTTGAGTGGTAGTTGGTGCTGATCATTGGGAATTAAATAATTACAATTAATCTTCTCGTCACTGCTATACAAACACACACACACACCTGACATATCTCTATCACAACATTATCCATGACACCTGTCATAATTTTAATAATAATTTTCTTCATGACGCCTGTCACATATTAATCATTACTATAACCTTGATAGCTGATCTACCTTGACCCTAATATTCAGGTTTGTAACCATAGTCTTCAGACAAATAATCCTCAATAGGCAGACAGATCACAGATTGAAAACAGGCAGAACAGGTAAACAGGCCGGGATGACAAACAGGCAAGCACGCAGACCAAAGACAAAGATGCACGCAGACAAAATCACAGGCAAACACTAACGCAAACAGAGAGAGAGAGAGAGAGAGAGAGAGAGAGAGAGAGAGAGAGAGAGAGAGAGACAGAGAGAGAGAGAGAGAGAGAGAGAGAGAGAGAGAGAGAGAGAGAGAGAGAGAGAGAGAGAGAGAGAGAGAGAGGGAGAGAGAGAGAGAGAGAGAGAGAGAGAGAGAGAGAGAGAGAGAGAGAGAGAGAGAGAGAGAGAGAGAGAGAGAGAGAGAGAGACAGACAGACAGAGAGAGACAGAGAGAGAGAGAGAGAGAGACAGAGAGAGAGAGAGAGAGAGAGAGAGAGAGAGAGAGAGAGAGAGAGAGAGAGAGAGAGAGAGAGAGAGAGAGAGACAGACAGACAGAGAGAGACAGAGAGACAGAGAGAGAGAGAGAGAGAGAGAGAGAGAGAGAGAGAGAGAGAGAGAGAGAGCTCCACACATCCATGGCAAGCTTTCCCCAAGCAATAAAAGATTCCAAGAAAAATTATTTGAAAGGAAAGATATTGATGACACAGGGAATACGAGATTTAATGTGTCATAAATACTGTGACAGTTTCTAAGATGAAATTCTTGTTACGAAACCTTCCGGTGGTGTAACAACACTGGAAACCCTTAAGATTTATGGGCGACATTCAATTTCATTTCCTCCTTTTTCTGTCAATCTGCATCATCTCCAACTCTTGTCATCCTATACACATATAATATTAGACTTGCAATAGGGGGTTAGATCTAGAGTGAGGGAGAGTTAGTGTGAGGGAGAGTTAGTATGAGAGATGGAGGGGGTTGATGGAGATAGAATAAAGAGATCAGTGAGGTATATACAAAAGTATAAGATCGTGGTTGAGAGCCAAATAGAAGAAGAAGAAGAAGTCAGAAGACAAAATGGTGTAAGGGCAAAGAAAAGATGAGGAGACATCAATAAGAGAGGGAAGGGAGAGGTGAGACTAATTGGAAAAAGAGGAAACAATAGGAAACTGAGAGAGAAATGCAGGAAGGGAAAAAGAAGACAAAATACCAAGGAAAATATAGTGGTGGTTAATAAAAAGCTAAAAATATACACACTGTAACTACACAACATATACATAAATATGCAGAGTTGTATGTATTATTATTTTTTTTTTCTTTCATTCAAATCTATCGACATTGCCAGCCAGACTTATTACAAATCACTAACTATGACAACACATGCGAGAAAATTAAAATATTGCAAACACACACACACATATTATATATATATATATATATATATATATATATATATATATATATATATATATATATATATATATATATATATATATATATATTTATGTATATGTATATATATATAGAGTACCACCTCTAGCTGGAAGAAGGGGGACCCATAGCCTCGGAGGAAACCACGCATAACGCATTAGAGGGAATGTTTAGATCCCCTCCAAAATATATATATATATATATATATATATATATATATATATATATATATATATATATATATATATATATATATATATATATATATATATATATATAGAAGAAAGTACAAAAATACACAATATTAAATCTAAGTTTTTCGAGACTCACACCGAGAGCTCAAGTTTATCATAAAAAAAAAATCCTGGAAAATTTGTTGCACTGGAGCTGGCTGAACAGCATTTTAAACAATGGAACAGTAAGAATTCTGCTACGTAATCTTTTATTTTAGTTTTTAATTTCTTGATTACACAAGGAGCTACGTGTGTGTGTGTGTGTATTCACCTAGTTGTGCTCCACAGGGGTTGAGCTCTGGCTCTTCAAGCCCGCCTCTCAACTTTCAATCAGTATTTTTTTTTCATACACACACACCCACACCCTTCGGGAAGCAGTCCTTAGCAGCTGTCTAACTCCCAGGTACCTGTATACTGCTAGGTGAACAGGCCCATCAGGTTAAAGAAACTCTGGCTATTTGTTTCCGCCATCGCTGGGGATCGATCCGCGGACCCTACGATTACGAGTTACGAGCGCTGTCCACTCTGCCGTCAGTGTATGTGTATGTATGTATGTGTTTACTAGTTGTGTTTTTGCGGGGGTTGAGCTTTGCTCTTTCGGCCCGCCTCTCAACTGTCAATCAACTGTTTACTATCTACTTTTTTTTTTTTTTTTTCCCACACCACACACACACACACCCCCCCCAGGAAGCAGCCCGTGACAGCTGACTAACTCCCAGGTACCTATTTACTGCTTGGTAACAGGGGCACTTAGGGTGAAAGAAACTTTGCCCATTTGTTTCTGCCTCGTGCGGGAATCGAACCCGCGCCACAGAATTACGAGTCCTGCGCACTATCCACCAGGCTACGAGACCCATATGTATGTATGTATGTATGTATGTATGTATGTATGTATGTATGTATGTATGTATGTATGTATGTATGTATATGTCGTACCTAGTAGCCACAACGTACTTCTCGGCCTACTATGCAATGCCCGATTTGCTTAATAGGCCGAGTGATTTTCTTTATTTTCAATAAATTGTTTCCAGTCAGTTTATTTGAATTATTATTACTATATTATATTAAGAACATAAATTATATTATGTTTATATTATGACTTAGTTATATTAGTTTAGGTCAGGTTAAAATAGGTTAGGTTAGGTTAGGTTAGGTTAGGTTAGGTTCGGTCATATATCTACGTTAGTTTTAACTCAAATATAAACAAATTAACTCATACATAATGAAATGGATAGCTCTATCCTTTCATAAGAAAACAAATAGAAAAATATATAAATTCAGGAAAACTTGGCTTATATATATATTTATATATATATATATATATATATATATATATATTATATATTATATATATATATATATATATATATATATATATATATATATATATATATATATATATTTATATATATATTCGTATATGTATATGTTGCGCACTGCATCCAGGGTTTCTGCCCGCCATCTGAAGAGCTGGAGGAACTCGACAACCTATGATAACCATCTTTGTAATCCATATGTAACTCCTTTTTTGTAACAAAGTTCAAATAAAGTAAATATATATGTGTACATACAAAAGAATGGGGGTGGTAGGAGAAGATAATATTAGTGTTCAGTGAGAAACCACAAGGTCTCCTCTGAATACTTTATATTTTCTTCTCCGAGGCTATGGGTCCCCACATTGGCACCAGAGGTGGTACCCTCACATATATTTATATATATATCAGCATATTCTGTATTAACTATCTTCTGGTTTAGGGCTTCTGTCCCTCTAACTAGTATTCTTGCATCAGGGTTTAGTTGGAAGAGGAGTTCTCCAAAAGTTATGTTCGTTTTTCGAGGTGAAGAAAAAATTAAATAACTATAGAATGTATTACACTTATTATACAATTGCACAACGTCTCGAACCTAACGTTTCGTAAGGTTCGAAACGCTGTGCAATTGTATAATATGTGTAATACACTCTATGTCTGTATAATATTCAGATGTCTGTGTCATACACAGATATCATATCGCTACATACATCACAAGAGTTGTTTAACGAGCTTCTCTGAGGAGCAACCTGAACATTTAACAGGCACAAGAAGTCGTTGAACTCTGCACACAGACCACGAGCTTACACCGGCCTGATCGTTAGGCCACACCTCTCACTCTCCATCGGTTAACAACAACAAAATAATCCTCAACATATGCCACACACATACATATGTATATTTCTACATGGGCTCAAATTGAGCCAATTTACTCGCAGACCTGCAATTCCTGCTAAGAAATGCGAATAATACTTTCCATAACATTTTCTCAGCCGGGCATGCATGCTGCCTAGGAAGTTCTTGGCTTCCTCAGCAGCATGCAGATTCCTGTGCAAATTATAT
>NC_091167.1:30077472-30098066 GCF_040958095.1 Procambarus clarkii
TATGTTTCACTCAGCAAAATGTTTCACTCAGCATAATATGTTTCACTCAACACAATATATTTCACTTAGCAAAATGTTTCCCTCAGCATAATATGCTTCACTCAGCATAATATATTTCACTTAGCAAAATGTTTCCCTCAGCATAATATGCTTCACTCGGCATAATATGTTTCACTCAACATAATATGTTTCTGCATAATATGTTTCACTTAGTATAATATGTTTCACTCAGCATAATATGTTTCACTCAACATAATGTTTCACTCAGCATAATATGTTTCACTCAGCATAATATGCTTCACTCAGCATAATATGTTTCACTCAGCATAATATGTTTCACTCAGTATAATATGTTTCACTCAGCATAATATGTTTCACTCAGCATAATTTCATTCAGTCAACAGTTTTCGTTTCACTCATCTGCATTTTTTTTTAAATTTTCACTTGTTTCACTCGGTGTTTATTTCACTGTAGCCGTTCTCTTAACCTTCTCACTCAGGCTTGAGGCCTTACAGAGATTTATTTCGTTTTTGGCGTTGAATGTATTTTTTTCGTGGCAATATCGAACTTAGGACCAAAAGATTACGTATCCAACGTGCTGCCCACTCAGCCACCGGCCCCTGTGTGTGAGTGTGTGTGTGTGTGTGTGTGTGTGTGTGTGTGTGTGTGTGTGTGTGTGTGTGTGTGTGTGTGTGTGTGTGTGTTTGTGTGTGCGTGCATGCGTGCAATGAGACAGAAAGGAGGCCGCCTGACACAGAAGGTTCTCACCCAACGTTGTGGAAGTTGGCGAAATATGACGACGATTAAAGTCTAACGGAGATATATTTGAGGCAGATTATGGCGGTACTCAGGCCGGAGTGATGTCATATTATAACCATCATCTCCGCTGACTACAACTCCCATCACAAGACGCAACTTTCGGGCCATTGCAAAGGTATTTATAGAGACAATTGAGGACAGGCAGAGAGAAGAAGGAGGAGAACCCTTCAGGCCATCATTCACCTGTTTGGTCAGAAACTTTTGAAAATCTTGTTTTCTTTCCCAAAGCTGAAGTCTTTGTTGTCTGTTATGTGACTTCTGTCTTCTCAAGACCTCTTTTTATTCCCATTTTTTCCGCCATCTCTTTCACCTGCTCTTTATCAGTCTTTATGTTAATTCCTTCAACAGTACCTTTCAACTTACTTGCGAATCTTTCTCACTTTCTACTTCTCTCTCTCTCTCTTTCTCTCTCTCTCTTTTTTCCTACATCCTTCCGTCCCTCTCTCCTTCTCTTTCTGTGTGTGTGTGAGTGCGCTTTTGTGTATTCATCTATTTGTATTCACCAATTTGTGGGTGCAGGAGGAGCCGGCTTTTAGCTCTTGGACCCCAAGCTTTCCAAGAGTCAGTTGTCTACTGTAATGACTTCGACCTATTTTCTCTCTCAAATCAACTAGACCAATTACTGACCATGTCCAGGATGTAATCTACTTCACCATGGCCTTTGAACAGAGAAGGATCCACAGAGAGGACACACCGACGATCTACTATACATATATTGACGATATCTTCGGCATTATGGAGGAGGGCGAAGGCCACCTACTGAATTTCTTTACGTGAGCTAACACAGTTCAGACTAACCTGAGATTTATATTGGAAAAAAGCGAACAATCAATCGCCTTCCTCAATACGACAGTGAACATCGACGAGACAGACAGTCCCTACAGACAACAGCCTTTTATAAGCCCACAGACTTGCAAGCTTACCTAAAATATGACTCAAGCCATCCGCAAGCACTAAAGAAGTCACTACCTTTCTCCTTAGGGCTGAGACTGAAAAAGGATCACGAGTAAAGAGGAGAAATTGTACCCGCAACTCGATAACTTGTGAAGCCTGTTGAGAGAGAGGTTACCCGGACCGAATACTGCGGAAAACAGAGGGAAAAACTCAGAGGCTTGGGGAGGACACAACTCCTCGGATCTAAAACTAGACAAGACCAGACGGATAAATGGATACTCCCGGCAATCTTCGTCCCAGGCTTGGCAGGAGCTTTACAAGAAGGAATGAAAAAATCATGAGGATGGTTAATAGAAGCCTATGGGGAACACCCAGCTAGGACAACATTCCCAGGAGGCCCACCCATGATACTCTGGAAGAGGGGGAGAAATCTCAAGGACCACCTCGTGAGAAGGAAGGGAACTATCAGGGAAAGCGTCAAGCATTATGACTATATAGCCCTTGGAAGGGGGTCTGGATAACGGTTTGGGATGGGACAAGGGGAAGGAATAGTTGCCTGACCACGTGGGCGGTCGGGAATTGAACGCCGACCTGCATGAAGCGAGACCGTCGTTCTACCGTCCAGCCCAAGTGGTTGGGCCCCACTTCGTAACAGCTGGATTGAAAAGACAAGAACTGAGAAACAAACTAAACATAACCTAGTATAAGGGAAACCTAATCCATTCCTAAATTTAACGTTCAGGGGTTAGGAAGGACCCACATTTAACAGCATATCCAGGATGTAACCTACAACAGTTAACACCCAAGTTACCAAACTTATACTTGGTCAAAAGTGGCATCAGGTAAAGGGAAACAATGCCCAAACTCAACTGTATTGCCTTGGGGCTCGAACACGGGATCCTTGGTTTGCAAGACGCAGGGACGCAGCCAATTACGCTACGGGATCCTGAGCGTGTGTCTGTACTCACCTATTTTTGCCTGCAGGATTGAGCTCTAGCTCTTGGAATCCCGCTTTTCCAGCTGCCAGTTGTTTAATGCAATGACTCTTGACCTATTTCCCGAGTCGTTCCTGCTTTAAAGTTGTGAATTCAGTCATCACCTTCCTGCACCTCTCGATCATTCCATGTACTACCTGTACGCTCAAAGAAGACTTTCTAACATATGAGTATCCATGTTCTATTGGTAGTCATTTTATACAATTGTTCTTTTTTCACTCTGTCAATCCCCCTAAGTATTTTATATGTCCGAATCCTGTCTCTTCTCTCTGTCTCTCTCTCTCTCGCTCTCTCTCCTCGCTCTCATCTCTCTCTCCATTCTCTCTCTCTCTCTCTCTCTCATCTCTCTCTCTCTCTCTTCTTCTTCTTCTTTCTAGCATCGTCAGGCATGGTTTGTGTGTGTGTGTACTCAGCTAGTTGTATTCACCAAGTTGTGCTTGCGAGAATTGAGTTTCGGTTCTTTGGCCCCTCCTCTGAACTGTCAATCAACCAGTGTACAGAGTCCTGAAAAACTGAGTGTACTCACCTATTTGTACTCACCTATTTGTGCTTGCGGGGATTGAGCTTTGGCTCAATGGTCCCGCCTCTCAATCGTCAATGAACTGGTGTACATATTCCTGAGCCTACTGGGCTCGTATCATATCTACGGTTGAAACTGTGTATGGAGTCAGCCTCCACCACATCACTTTCTAATGCATTTCACCTGTTAACTACTCTGACACTGAAAAAGTTCTTTTAACGTCCCTGTGGCTCATTTGGGTACTCAGTTTCCACCTGTGCCAGTTGTTCGCGTACCACCAGTGTTAAACAGTTTGTCCATTTCTACCCTGTCCATTCCCCTGAGGATTTTGTAGGTTGTGATCATGTCTCGCTTTACTCTTCTGTCTTCCAGTGTCGTGAGGTGCATTTCCCGCAGCCTTTACTCGTAACTCATGCCTCTTAGTTCTGGGACTAGCCTAGTGGCATACCTCTGAACCTTTCCAGCTCCGTCGTGTGATAGACAAAGTACGGGCTCCATGCTGGGGCCGCATACTCCAGGATTGGTCTTACATATGTGGTATACAAGATTCTGAATGATTCCTTACACAGGTTTCTGAAGGCTGTTCTGAGTTAGCCAACCTCGCGTATGCCGCAGACGTTATTCTTTTTATGTGGGCTTCAGGAGACAGGTTTAGGTGTGATATCAACTCCTAGATCGTTCTTTCTGTCCGTTTCATGAAGTACTTCATCTCCTATTCTGTATCCTGTGTCTCGCCTCCTGTTTCCACCGTCTAGTTTCATTACTTTGCATTTACTCGGGTTGAACTTTAGCAGCCATTTGTTGGACCATTCATTCAGTCTGTCTAGGTCATCTTGTAGCCTCATACTATCAACCTCTGTTTCATACACAGTGTACTCACCTATTTGTACTCACCTATTTGTGCTTGCGGGGGTTGAGCTTTGGCTCTTTGGTCCCCCCTCTCAACTGTCAATCAACTGGTGTACACCAGTTGATTGTACAACAGTTGTACATTACTGTTGTACCAGTTGAGCATGTACACAACTGGTGTATCTTTTATATTGACGGAACGATTAGTGTTAACGTATGAGTGCTGGAACCTCTAGTAAGAAATCGTTCTGTCGTGTAGGTTCTCCCTCCTTTCCCTCCAATCTGACTCTTGCTCATGACTGAGTCGAGGCAAGATTGTAAACATAAGATAAACCATTTATTTATGCTGTGCTTTGCCTCGATACGGCGCCAAATAACCTTCAGAAAATAAATATGTCCTCATAGTAAGGTTGCATATTGAGGAAACACGAATGTTTCATGTTGGAAGTATAAAAAAAAATAGGTAATTTATATCTTGTTATGATAAGCTGATATAAAGTGCATGATCAAAGGTTACTTTATTTGATTTCGGTTTTTGCAGTCATAAACTTTTCCTGTGGTCCAATTTGCATTTATTGCTTGAATTCCGGATGACTGAAAGATTCGTAATTGCCTTTCCCCCCCCCACTGGCTTTAATCTCTGCCTTTATTAAACCCTCTCGACCTTTCTATTCCCAGAGTTCTGGAGGAACGATAATTATCACCAGACGAGTGAACAAACCATTCAGAATCCTATACTTTACCACTTCTGCCTAAGTCTGATTAGTCACTTTTGTTTCACTCAGTAACCTGAATGTTTTCTTCCCCGTGGTTACCATTTCCACCGGGACGTGGCATGGAAAGATAGCTAAACACTTATATATACACACACGACCAGCGCATGGAACGTAGATAAATGAGCATATACGAGAGCCATATACATATTCACGACCAACTCATGAATATCCACCCCATGATAAAGCGGTAGGGAAAGAAAATAACAGACAGTTGTGGAAACAAAAAAAATCTTTTACACACACACACACATATATATATATATATATAAATTTTCTTTAACGCCTTGATATGAATAAGTAACAAAACTCGTAATGAAAACCTTAAATATTTATGGGATTTCTCCGCTTAGTAACTATATATAGAGCCAGATTTTGCAGTAATAACTGAGTTTAATTAAAATATTATGCAAGATTCTCTAAAGGTGGGAGTGTTGGTCTCTAGTGCAGATAATTTGTCATTAGTGTTGCGTGGTTTTCTCTAGTAGGCAACTGAGATGTAATGTAGTGTTGATCTTTCTAGTGTATGGTATTGCTCTCTAGTGTACTGTTTGGTTTCCAATGCAAGGGTGTTGATCTCTAGTTTGTCGTGCTTAGGAGTATTTCAACCTCCACTTTAAAAATATATTTATAAAGGTATGAGTTTAAGGTTTAGAGGACGGGCCTGGGGAATGGTGGGCGGCCTTGGCTTGCTCAAAGTTTACTGATGAGAAGCTTAAGGAGTGTAGGAGCTGAGAGTGCGTGTGGAGGGGCTAAGAGTGTGTGTAGAATAGCTGAGAGTGCGTGTGACGCAGCTGAGAAGGAGTGTGGAAGCGTTGTAAGTGTATATTGAAAACCTGAAGGTGCGTGGAAGGAGCTGAGTGTATGTGTGTGTTTAAAACCAGAGAGTATGTGTAGAGTGTGTTTTTAAGAACTGATATAGATTATTTTTAAGGGAGCTGCAAACAGTGATAACGAAGGTTGCTGACAGAGTGTGACTGCAAGTTGGGGGGAATTTGAGCAAAGTGTGTGAGGAATCTGAGTGTTAGATTAGTGTGATGGAGGGATAGGGATGGAAAGGGAGGTAAATAGGTGTGTTTGTGACCTCCCTTAGACCAACTTTATCGACCTTTCCTGAGCACACTTCAGGACCCTCTGGGAGTTAAGTTAATGACCTTCATTGAGCACTTTAAATGACGTCCCGTGAGCACTCTTAATAGCCCTCATTGAGCTCCCATGACTAGTCTTAGTGATCTTAGCAACCTTAATGATCTCCCCTGAGCAACATTAATGACCCACATTGAGCACCATTAGCAACCTCCCATGACCAGCCTTATTGACCTCGCCTGAGCATCCTTAATGACCCTCCATGAACAAACCTAATGACCTTCCCTGAGGCGCCGTAACGAACTTAATTAATCACGTCAGTAAATATCTTCTGACAAATCTTTGTAGACCATCTGTTCCAGAACATATTCGTTCCATTTTTGTTCTCCGAACGTCTTCGTTATGTCAAATGAACGTCATAGTCAATTGTCCTCCTGAACATTTTTATTACGTCATCTACTAATCATTGTATTCACCTAGTTGTGTTTGCGGAGTTGAGCTTTGCTCTTTCGGCCCGCCTCTCAACTGTCAATCAACTGTTAAGTAACTACTTTTTTTCCACACCAAATACACCACCCCCCCAGGAAGCAGCCCGTGACAGCTGACTAACTCCCAGGTTCCTATTTACTGCTAGGTAACAAGGGCATTCAGGGGTGAAAGAATCTTTGCCCATTTGTTTCTGCCTGGTGCGGGAATCGAACCCTCGCCACAGAATTACGAGTCCTGCGTGTTATCCACCAGGCTACCAAGCCCCTTTAGCCGCCAGATGCAACAGGAATAACTGCCCGACGCCTTCGTGACGACTTATGAATACCGTCACGCATCTTAGGAAAGTCGTGAACACCCGATTTGTTGAATGTTGCCCATCATATTCCCTCGGGCCGCATTATACTTCCATATTCCCTAGGCAGCGAGTCTCACCGTAACATCAACCGAAGAGCGTAGGTGTGTTTCACTCAACCTCGGCAAAACTGGTGGAGTTGTTGGATATTCATTTTGCTTTACGGTCGAATATCTGATCACCATATTTCTTGCAGGCGATGAGTCACAATAACGTGGCTGAAGAATGTTGACCAGATCACACACTAGAAGGTGAAGGGACGACGACGTTTCGATCAGTCCTTGGACCATTCTCAAGTCGATTGTGTCGTCGTCCCTTCACCCTCTAGTGTGAGGTCTGGTCAACACCATATTACCTCTTGGTGATGAAATTACCCTCAATACTCTACCCAGCGAATCCTCACAGTCTCACTATACCCAGTGAATACTGCTTCGACTTCCACCCACTTAATATTCATACAGTTCCCAGTGAATACTGACTTGACTTCCACCCTCTTGACCCTTGAACTGTACCTAGTGGATATTGACTCGACACCCACCCTCTTGACCACAAGGGAGTCAAGACGGTGGGTGTCCTGGACCTCTTGTACCCAGTGAATCAGAGACTCGTCACTGACACAGTGGGTCGATTACTGAACCTCCTGCCGGCTCTTCTCTGAAGTTCGCTCTCCGGATATGAACGAAACGCACGAATAATAAAAGAGCTAGGAAAAGTGATCTATTGTTCTCCTGGTGTTCCCATTATTCTTGGCCTGTGCAGCCTTGACTCCGGCTATTGTCGACGCTGGTGTTAGTCTCCCGGGAGCAGCTGTGGCCCCAGGCTATAGTTGTTTACATATCTCCAGTTCCAGCAATTATTTTTAGACAAAAGAAAATCACACACACACACACATATGCGCGCGGGGCCTGGCGGCTGAGTGGATAGCGCTCGGGGGTCGTAGTCCCAAGGGCCAGGGTTCGATTTCCGGCCGAGGTAGAAACAAGTGGGCAGAGTGTCTTTAACCCTGATGCCGATGTTCATTTAGCAGTAAATAGGTACCTGGGAGTTAGACAGCTGCTACGAGCTGCTTCCTGGGGATGTATGTATTCACCTAGTTGTGCTTGCGAGGGTTGGGCTCTACTCTTTCGGCCCGCCTCTTAACTGTCAATCTATCAACTGTTACTAACTACCATTTTTTTTCACCCCCCCCAGGAAGCAGCCCATAGCAGCTATCTAACTCCCAGGTACCTATTACTGCTTTTTAACAGGGGGCATCAGGGTGAATGAAACTTTGCCATTTGTTTCCGCCATAGCCCGGGATCGATCAAGGGTCCCTTGATCTACGCATCTAGAGCGCTGTCCACTCAGCCACTAGACGCCAAGTGTGTGTGTGTGTGTGTGTGTGTGTGTGTGTGTGTGTGTGTGTGTGTGTGTGTGTGTGTGTGTGTGTGTGTGCATGTATGTGTGTGTGTGTGTGCGTGTGTGTGTGTGTTGTGTGTGTGTGTGTGTGTGTGTGTGTGTGGTGTGTGTGTGTGTGTGTGTGTGTGTGTGGTGTGTATGTGTGTGAGTGTGTGTGTGTTAAAGAGAAACAAATGCAATATACATAATTAGAGAAAAAATAGATTAGTTAGAAAGACGAGGTCCTACAGCTAACAGCTCGACTCTGCAGACACAAATAGTAAACACAAACAAATAGTAAATACACGCTGCCAAGTCCACACATGTTCCGTGCCCCACACACACACACACACACACACACACACACACACACACACACACACACACACACACACACACACACACACACACACACACACACACACACACACACACACACACACACACACACACACACACACACACACACACACACACACACACACACACACCTCCCTCCATGCCCCCACTCAGGCACGACCAAGGAGGAATAAAATTACCTACTTCTTGACTCACTAAGTCATTACTCTCCCACCCCCCTTCACCCCAATCCAATACATTACACTCTCGTTTGGTACACGGAGACAGGGAAGGATTCGCCTCACTTAACCCCCTGCCTCTCGCTAATGTCCAAGGTACTAACCCACCTCTGAGACAAAGCGCCTGCAGGTCCTTAAGGTTCAAAAGGTTACCGGATGTCTACTCGCATCCAAAACGAACCATTGCTCGCGTATTTCATCCACTACGTACAACATGGTGAGTGAGTTCCTACACTGACAACAAGCAGTGGGAGATAAACCTTCTTAGAACTGGACAGGGAAAATACCTGGAACTGATTTCACTTTGTATCTGTCTTCCAAAGCGCACATGAAACGGATATCGTCCTCTGCATTTGCAAGTGTGGTCAATGTAAAAAAAAATCAATATAAATTAGGAATCAAGCAGAACCTTGAACACCACAAATGATAGACTATTTCTGGAATATGCCAGTGTGGAGGTCTTATTATGTCAAACGCATAACGATGCTGTACAAAGTCAATAGGCAAGTTAGCAGACTAGTTCTCATTCTACAATCATCTGAGAGAGACATGGTTGTATATATTCATAAGAAGATAATTGAAGTCACATTATAAACTCAACCAGTGGTTCATTGTGTTCGATTTCCCTGATATGTCCATTTGTCACCAGTTAATTTACATTAAAGCTGGAAGAAATTCCGACTTGATCAGCGGTTGGTCTAGCTATCTTTAACTCTCTCTCATTTTCTCTCTCTCTCTCTCTCTCGTCTCTCTCTCTCTCTCTCTCTCTCTCTCTCTCATCTCTCTCTCTCTCTCTCTCTCTCTCTCTCTCTCTCTCATCTCTCTCTCTCTCTCTTTCTCCTCTCTCTCTCTCTCTCTCTCTCTCAAGGTATACATGCCTGCCGCCACATGATCGGACACATGAGTAGCTGACTCAGGAGGGTGAGTATGGGTGGGATGGTGGATTGGAGGACCGTGTTAACGGAATGAATACTTATTACAGGCAAAGTATGAGTGTTTTTATACACTTTGCTTACTCACTGCATAATGTTTTACATTACAGCAAAACAAAATAATTCATAGTGGATTCATATGATACTACAAGATCCTTCGTGAAAAGGGCATTCATTTCACTCTTGCCAAACAATGATCTGCTGGTGTTGGGCACGAGCCCGAGCAGCAGTTACTGTTAAAATTGGATAAGACCACCATATGCATTAGGCCTCCATTTTTAGACAGACCGACGGAAATTCTAATTATTATATGAAGATAAATAATATTATTTGCTTATATGCTTACCTGTTTTGGTCCTATGAGAACAAGTTTGCCATTTAAAAAAGGAAGACGCTTGGTATCAGCCTTTGACCCAGAGTCCAATAATTATGAGCATTAGAAATCCATCCGTTCAACTACTTTCTTAATGCCTAATAGTTCCGTGTAACAATGCTGCAGATCGTCAGTCTTTCGCCAATTCCCGTGATATAATGCTGCAGATCGTCAGTCTATCTGGGACTACCAGGCAATAAACCCAGCCAAGCGGGTCACTTGTGTTTGCGGTACACAGGAAAAAAACTAATTCTGGCTGGAAAAATATCTTTTTCCCTGCATATCTGATGATGAAATAAATCCAATTTTTGTATTCCACAGTCATCCGCAACAAGAGATGGATTGGCCAGAATCGTGCACATTTGAGTGCATGATAAATGTGCAAAATGTGAGCTTGAAGAGTGCCTCGTGAGTTATACTCGACGCATGCATTTTCACTTTGCCAGGGGACAACAAATACGCAACGGGTATAAAAGCGCAATGTATACAAGTATAACTTAAAATACTTTTGAATGACTAATTATTATGGGGAAAAAGTGTAGGTATGGACATGTGAAGATGGAAACATGTAAATTTTAATAAATGGGCGTTTTGTTGATAAAAATTTTTGATAGCTAAGATATACTAAATGCTATGTACATTAACCTCTGGCTCGAAGAAGGGGGGACCCTTTGCCTCGGAGGAGAGCACACATAACGCATTAGAAGAGGTGTTAAGTTCCCTCTAAAACAGTTTCTATGTTCTTTTCTCCTGCCACCCCCTTCATTTTGTGTTTTGTTGTGTTTCATTAGATATATAAAGGTTACAAGATGAACATTGGTTGATACAATGAGTGCTTAAAGGTTATGGATCTCTTGGAGCTCCTCCATTTCCTGACAGGTTTTCAAGGACACGGGTGTACAACACCCGTGTCCCCATATATGGGGCCAGTTATATATGTCCCCCATATATAACTGGCTCCATATGAGGCCAGTTATGCACTTACTAAGGATAAATTATCATTAGTTATTTCAAAACACAAAATTTCGAGAAAGGCATTAAAATTTACCAACTACATGTTTGGAATATTTACAACAGATGATTTTTTAGATCTTATATAACTTATTTTTCAGAACATAGTTTTTATATGCTTTTTTAAACTCGCCTCGCCTGAATATGGTGTGAAGAAATGATGAAACAAATATTCAAACCAGTGACAAAATCCAAAAATACTTAAACAAAATGATATTGGGTGTAGATTTAGAAGGATTCCAATTGAAAAATACGAATAAAAAACATATATAATTTTTGCTTTTATATTCAAAATCCTCTTTTCACACAAACCCCATAAAATTGGATAGGATCTGCACGGTTTGAGCATTTTTAGTGTGTGAGAGATCTGTTTGGCTAATATGCGCCAGCAATCTCGCGAAAGCGACCATGTTTATTTGCCCAATATGGAGAGAAATATATATATATATATATATATATATATATATATATTATATATATATATATATATATATATATTGTGACGATAATCTCCTTCAAGAGATTGAGCCTGCTCTTCCCTCCATAATTACGTCTTCACAATTATATAAAAAGACTATGGAAGAAATGTCCAACAACGACAACAACACCAGCAAGGCTTGCCAGGGTGAGCAAAAAACGTATGCAGCCAGCCACCTGTTCGAACTCCATCCACCAAACTACCCGTTGATCGCTACGGCTCCGCTGATTGGGTCGCCGGTCTGGCTGCACCTGCCTCGCCCCCCCCCCCTATACTACCTGATGTCTGGGGTCGCCCCAAACATCAGTCCTCAGAATGTTCAGTGCTTTCGTGGCCATCACACCTCCCAGCTAGACTCTAGCGTGTACTGAGAGAGGTGGTGGCTTTAAGCCAATATTTCCAGCACCTCCCACTTAACTTTTGTATTGCACTTCTTGTTATTTTGCCTTAACGTAACTTTTCATTGTGTCATTTAAGTATTCTTATTATTTTGATTCATTGATTTTATTATAAGAATTTGTTTGTGCATTTTATTCATGTTTTGATTTATTTAACGTAATTAAAATTTCATTGTTAAAGTTTACTTGTGTTTTGTGTGTCTTCTCCTTACCTTACCACAGACGAAGTTCCAGTTTTTCTATTTTTTTTTATAACTATGTGACGAGGCCATACCCCTAGCCTTAAACAGCCGAACACCAACGCGTTACCGTCACAAGTTATATGGGGGCCTGTCCTAGGAGCTTCACTCAGGTACTGGTGCCAAGTGGTAATTTATGGTAAGCGTATTTAACTTGTTAACGTAGCTTTACTATTTTTCATTCAATTTCATTTTTATAAGTGCGGTGTATTGTGCATTACGAGAGTAACATATAGTGAAGGTGAGACAACTTTGGATTACGTGGTGACTGTAGGCCTCAGTCATACTCTTAATTGGTTATCTCTCCCTCCATGTTATTACTCGTATTTACCATCTATGTCCCTTGAATATTTCTCATTCTGACAGATCATCATATTGGTACCCTGGTACTGTGGTCTGCCCCGGGTCAAGAGTACCCAATCTTCTGCAATCTGACTGTAGGAGGACAAAGAGGGCCATAGTTCCTCTAGCTCGAACTTTAGTTGCTGAATTGGGACCTCAGCAGCAGTTCTCGTCACCAGTTGACACCTCGCACCCCTACACGTCAGTCAGAGATGATGATACATACAACGGTAGGGAATTAGCTTATTTTTTCAGAGCACAAAAGTTCGCTAATTCTGTAAGTATCATATTAAATTCAGTGGGAAAAACTTGCTTTATGTCCTATAGAGACTTGGCAAGGTATGCCTACATCCTTGGACTACCAATTTTACTTTTGAAGCATTTAACTGTTTCATTTGTTTTCGAAACTCTGTTTCATTTGTTAGTAGGATTTTCTTGCCCTTATTCTCTTACATGAGTACCGGGTACAAGATTTCCTGCGCCCTTGATTTAATTTAATCATTTAATATCTTTCACTTAACGTTAATTGTTAAAGATCACACAGGATAGGTACCAGTTGCCACGTTGTCCTGTTTCTGACATTTCATTATTGAACATTCGTGTACCTTTATTTGCTAATTTCACCATGTTTCGTCTCCAAACTTTCCGTGCAAATCCAGCAGGTGAAATAGGACTTTAAGTCGTGCCAAGAGGACTGAATTACAAACTCTTGCACATGAGTATCAACTAGAAGTTCCCTACCAAGCCAACAAAAATGACCTACACAACCTGTTGCTGGATTACTATTTAGAGCAAGGTAAGATAGACTCTGAAACTCATGAAACTTACTATATTGCAGATAAAACTGACTTGGCAACGATGAAACTTAAACTAGAGCTGGCCAAGATTGAACGCGAACAACAAGAACGAGCTGCCATACGAAGAGAAGAACAAGAACGCGAAGCTGCTTTGAGGAGAGAAGAACACGAACGTGGACTCGCCCTCCAGGAACGTGAGGTTGCACTACTCCAGGAGCGGGAACGAGTACAGCTTGAAACCAAACGACGCGAGTTGGAGATGCAACGCGAACATGACAAGCAACAAGCAACTCTGGCTCTAGAGTGTCGTCAACGTGAAATCGCCTTGGAAACTTCCACTTCACTCAACGCCAGCAAGCTACTGCCAATCTTCCCGTCAGTTTTAATATATCACATGCAAGTAAGTTAATGCCATCCTTTGTAGAAGCAGAAGTTGATGTGTTCTTTACCACCTTTGAAACCCTTGCTAATCAACTCAGTTGGCCTGTCGACCAATGGGCCACACTTCTCAGAGTCCATCTTACAGGTAGAGCTGCAGTCACACTCAGTACTTTGGCGTCTGAGAATGACTACTACACTCTGAAACAAGCAGTGTTGGACGCCTACCTACTTTCCAGAAAGTTATAGAAGGAAATTCCGTGACCACCTGAAGGCAAGTACCACTACCTTCCTCGAGTTTGCTAACACGAAACGGAGGTATTTCATGAAATGGCTGGAAGCAGCACATGTCTCTACTTTTACAGAACTCGTCAACCTGATGCTTGTTGAAGAATTCTTGAGACGTGTGCCGCCTCCTGTCCGCCTCTACTTAGCAGATAAAGAAGAAACCGACTACCTGAAGTGTGCTAAGTCGGCTGACACTTACAGCCTCATCCACCGGCTGACACCTGAACCATCCTCCAGTAAGAAGTCGTGGTACAGTTACGAGAAGGTGAGCCCCGATCAAGCTGGTTCACAACTGTACTGCAAGTATTGTAGACTCTATGGACATACCATAGACAAGTGTGGTAAGTCTCAATACAAGGGAACCACTGACCAACAACGACCCAAACCAACTCCTCCTAAGTCCGGTAAGCCTGTGATGAATGTTGGTGTTGATGTTAATGATCTTTCTCTTTTCAGTAACCACCTGTATACTGGAACTGTCTCTGCCAACGGTTCAAATCCGGAGGGACGTTTCAAATTGAAGATCTTGAGGGACACAGCGGCTCTACAATCGATCATCTTGAAGTCGGCTGTGCCCAACATAGTCTACACCGGGGAAACAGTCTTCATCACTGACCTCACTGCTACCACTCCATACCCTCTCGCCAGAGTCCACCTGGATTGTCCCTACGTGAACGGGGAAGTCCAAGTCGCCGTCAGGGAAAAGCCTTTTCCCATGCCTGGAGTGCAACTTCTCCTAGGCAACGACTTGGCAGAAGACCTGCAACCGACCAACCTGATCGTCATGGACAAACCCCAGGTGTGTAACTCTGTGCCAAGTAACCCTATTCTTGAGTATGTTCCAGCAGAGGTTCAAGAGAGTGATGAAGTTTCTCCTCCGGTTCTCGTGACCACCCGTGCACAAGCCGCACGTCCACAGCCAGCTGACTCTACTGCTACCGCTGTCCCTCAAGACCCTCAGAAACTACCCCCGCATCTGACCAAGTTGGAGTTCCGTAAGTTGCAGAGGGAAGATCTTACTTTAACACCATTGTTTTTCCAGGCTGAGACTCAACCCGACAGTATTCCTGGGTTCTTCCTAGAGAACGACTTGCTCTACCGCAGATATAGACCCAGTAAACTGAAGGAGGAGGACGATTGGGCCAACATCGAACAACTTGTGATTCCCACCAGCCTGCGGCCCACTATTCTACACCTGGCCCACGGAGCATTCTCCCACTACGGCTTCAACAAGACTTACCATGGGATTCGTCAAGACTACTACTGGCCAGGTATGGTAAACAACGTCAAACAGTACGTAAAACAGTGTCATACATGTCAGATGGCAGGCAAACCGAACGTCTCCATTCCCAGAGCACCACTGATTCCCATACAGGTGCCTGCGGAACCTTTCCACAGACTCATAATAGACTGTGTTGGTCCTTTACCTCGGACCAGTTCAGGTAACGCCTACATCCTAACCATCCTGTGTCCTACCACCAGATTTCCCATAGCAGTTCCAGTGAAGAACATCACGGCTGCTACGGTTATCAAACATCTATTGAAGATCTTCACTCAATACGGATTTCCCAGGGAGATTCAAAGTGACTGTGGCACCAACTTCACCAGTGATCTCTTCAAAAGGACACTGGAGGAGTTCAACATCAAACAGGTATTGTCCAGCCCCTATCATCCTGCTTCACAGGGTTCTCTTGAACGTAGTCATCAGACCATCAAAGCACTCTTGAAAAAGTTTTGTAGTGAAACCTCAAAGGATTGGGATAAGCAGATTGACCTAATAATGTGTATTTTCAGAAGTCTCCCCAATGAGTCCCTAGGAGTATCTCCTTATGAGATGCTCTACGGCCGTAAGTGCCGTACTCCCCTTAAGGCTTTCAAAGACTCTCTCAGAGATGCCACCTTCAGTGAGCATCAGAATGTGCCCCAGTTTCTTCAAAACCTTCAACACATTCTAGAGAGAGTCCACCGCTTTGCCCATGATAATCTATTGAAAGCCCAGGTGAGAATGAAGACTCATTACGACCAGACCAGCAAAGTAAGAAAATTCAAGCCGGGAGACTTCGTCCTTGCTTATTTCCCTATCCCAGGTTCACCTTTACAAAACAGATTTTCAGGACCCTACTGCGTCAAAGAGTGCAGGAATAATAATAATTATGTGATAGAGACTCCAGATAGGCGGCGGAAGACCCAGCTGTGCCACGTCAACCTCCTGAAGCAATATAATGGTACTCCTCCCACTGTCTTGACTAACTATTCCACATTCACAGAACCCTACATCCACAGTGAGACCTTCCCAGCTTCTCCTCCCGAAAGCACTGACAAGGAGTCAGCGCTTTCTAATTCCGAAATCCTTAATGATCTTCCCAAATACTTTCAGGATAATCATAGTGCACCTCTCGTCAAGATCTTCAGAGAACATCAAGAGTTGTTCAGAGATGATCCCCAAGAGTGTAATGTTACCCAGCACGACATCCAACTGCTCCCCGACACCCGGCCGATTCGTCAACCCTTCTACCGAATCAGCCCGAGCAAGAAGGAAGTCATGCGTGCTGAGGTGCAGTACCTCTTGGACCATGGACTGGCTACACCTTGTGAGTCCCCCTGGGCCTCACCTTGTATCTTGGTGCCCAAACCCCAAGGTAAGGTGCGGTTGTGCACTGACTATCGAAAACTGAACTCTGTCACTGTCAAGGATGCTTACCCCTTGCCAAGGATAGATGACATCCTTGATGCCATTGGTAGTGCCCAGTACTTGTCCCAAGTGGACTTGCTTAAGGGGTACTATCAAGTGTGTCTAACGGAGCGCGCTAAAGAGATATCTGCCTTCATCACTCCTTTTGGACTTTTCAGATATGAACGCCTTCCTTTCGGACTATGTAATGCCCCGGCCACCTTTCAAAGAGCTGTCAACCGTGTCATCCAGGGCTTGGATAACACATACGCCTACCTGGACGATATCGTCGTAGCCTCCAACTCCTGGAGTGAACATCTGCTCCAGCTGCGACGTCTGTTCTCCAAGCTCCTGACAGCCGGCCTCACCATCAACCTGGGCAAGTCCACTTTCGCGAAAGGTAAAGTGCGTTATCTGGGTCATGTTATTGGGAGTGGCAGCATAGCTCCGTTAGACTCACACACTCAAGCCATCCTACAGTATCCACAGCCTACCACCAGGAAGCAGCTCCTGCGCTTCCTTGGTCTTGCCTCTTACTACCGTAGGTTTGTGAGGAATTTCAGTACAGTCGCCACACCTCTAATTCTATTAACCAGTCCCAAGCAACGGTATAATTGGACCATGCAGCAAACCGTTGCTTTGAACAACTCAAATTCCTCCTCTGTTCTAACCCCATTCTCGCCTCTCCAGATATCACCAAGCCTTTCGTCCTTCATGTCGACGCCAGTGGTACCGGCGTTGGTGGTGTCCTGATGCAACAACGAGGCGAGGAGGTTCTACCTGTCAGCTACTACAGCTACAAACTGAAACCACACCAGAGGAACTACAGCACTATTGAAAAGGAGCTACTATCCATCGTCCTGAACCTCCAACACTTCGCTCCGTACCTACAAGGCGCCAGGTCTACCACCATCTTCTCAGACCACAACCCTCTCCGCTTCCTACATCAAGCCCAATTCACCAACCAGCGTCTTCTACGATGGGCTCTGTATTTACAAGACTTCAACCTGGAGATCCGCTATATCAAGGGTTCTGACAACACCATAGCCGATGCCCTCTCCAGAGTTTATGAAGTAGAAGCAACTCCATCCATTACTCCACCACATAACGACGTACTTCTTCCAGAACCGCAGGCTTCGGGGGAGAGTTGTGACGATAATCTCCTTCAAGAGATTGAGCCTGCTCTTCCCTCCATAATTACGTCTTCACAATTATATAAAAAGACTATGGAAGAAATGTCCAACAACGACAACAACACCAGCAAGGCTTGCCAGGGTGAGCAAAACGTATGCAGCCAGCCACCTGTTCGAACTCCAACCACCAAACTACCCGTTGATCGCTACGGCTCCGCTGATTGGTCGCCGGTCTGGCTGCACCTGCCTCGCCCCCCCATACTACCTGATGTCTGGGGTCGCCCCAACATCAGTCCTCAGAATGTTCAGTGCTTTCGTGGCCATCACACCTCCCAGCTAGACTCTAGCGTGTACTGAGAGAGGTGGTGGCTTTAAGCCAATATTCCAGCACCTCCCACTTAACTTTTGTATTGCACTTCTTGTTATTTTGCCTTAACGTAACTTTTCATTGTGTCATTTAAGTATTCTTATTATTTTGATTCATTGATTTTATTATAAGAATTTGTTTGTGCATTATTCATGTTTTGATTTATTTAACGTAATTAAAATTTCATTGTTAAAGTTTACTTGTGTTTTGTGTGTCTTCTCCTTACCTTACCACAGACGAAGTTCCAGTTTTTCTATTTTTTTTTATAACTATGTGACGAGGCCATACCCCTAGCCTTAAACAGCCGAACACCAACGCGTTACCGTCACAATATATATATATATATATATATATATATATATATATATATATATATATATATATTATATGTATGTATGTATATATGAGAGGGATGGTTACAATGGGTTAAATTGTCTGAGTGAGATGATGCAAGAAAATCGATATATATAGAAGGGTGTGACGGGGTGGGAGTGATGAATCCCTGTAGGATAAATTGTTTTTTTTAAAGAAAAAGGAAGGAAGGGATTGCGAGAGTTAAGTATTAAGTGCGGATTGGTTGCTCTGTGTGAAGGGTAGATGTAGAGATGGCGGTCGATTTTTTTTCTGGTGGGAAGGAGAGGTTTGTCAGGTCAGAAAGAGGTCAGCGAGACAGTGATGGAGTGATAAGAATAGTGAGAGGTGGAGCGATAAGGACGAGGGATGGAATCGACAATGATTAAAAAGTATCTTTCATTATAAGAAAAAATATGGGCATAAATGAATCAATGCAAGACATATATATGATTGCTTGAAGGAATCCGTAAATGCATATATAATGCAGTCATGAATAAATTCATAAATGCACATATAGTGTAGTCATGAATGTCATAATAAACGCTGTCATAAATGCAAACAAACATACGCAAGCATGAATGCATAAATGAAAGTATGAATGAATTAAAGTGACTTAGTTCGAGCAGAGTAATGATGACGGGATTGTGGTTGCTATAGACAGGAAGTGTGAGTGAATGGTGAGGAATGAGGAAAGTAAACAGTGTTGAAGGGAGTGAGAGACAAGGAGGAAGTGAAAAGTTGAAAAGGGAGGGACTTTCCTGCCGACCACTCACCCTCCACTAATCATCCATCTCTGCAGCATACACAGCTCTCGTCAAATCGGATGACGGGTATATTATCATGTGATAAGCAAATCAGTATTAACCCCATATTGCAGTGCAGGGAAACACAAATCAACGCCAGGACATTAGAAAACATGGGGATACAGAAAGATGGAGGAAGCATGAAAGAGAGAGAGGGAGGGAGAGAAAGAATGACACAGGGAACGACTGAAGAAAGGAGTGAGGGAGAGGTCAATAGGAAGATGAACATTAATGAGCATTAAATGTCATTTAAAGGCAAGGTTACGTGACATATTTGCCACGTGTCAAGCCCAAGTAAATATTTACTATCGTGTCATGCGTTGACAACATAACTGACGGCTGAAGCATCTCGTTGCCCGTTTATTACGCAGGGATGAAGATAGTCATAATGCCAACGACTTGCAATTCATACTATACTGCTTTCATCGTTTACAATGTATGAGTTGACAGGTATAGGGAAAGCACAAATACACTGAGACACGGAATGAGAGGTACTGAGGAAACACAAATACACTGGCATAAGGGAAGAACGTACTGGAGAAGCATAAATACATGAAATTATCACAATGACTTAAATGAAAGTTTGTAAGGTTTTCAGATTTTTTTGTTGAGTGTAAAAAACTCATCATTCGAAATTACGTGTTTTTTATTAAGTTGTGTTTCTTGTATATTAAAAAATACAGACAAATTTATCTGCCAGCACAGGAAGAGACCAAGAGACTTTGAGAGAGAGAGAGAGAGAGAGAGAGAGAGAGAGAGAGAGAGAGAGAGATGGAGAGAGAGAGATGGAGAGAGAGAGATGGAGAGAGAGAGAGAGAGAGAGAGAGAGAGAGAGAGAGAGAGAGAGAGAGAGAGAGAGAGAGAGAGAGAGAGATGGAGAGAGAGATGGAGAGAGAGAGAGAGAGAGAGAGAGAGAGAGAGAGAGAGAGAGAGAGAGAGAGAGAGAGAGAGAGAGAGAGAGAGAGAGAGAGAGAGAGAGAGAGAGAGAGAACAAACATCCTTGTACTCTGTGAGAGCAATTTCCAAATAATTGCTAATGAGAATATTTACTGAATAGATCATTGAACCTAAAAAGAGTACCCAGCATCTTGAAAGGATCTTATCTCAGTGTAAAAAAATGACAAATCAATGGTTTTCATAGTGTTAATACCTAACGTTTTTGCCGGATGAAGACGTTTATCAAGAAACTTTGTCAACATAAAGATAGAGAAGCAACTGTGAATATCTCCCACAGAACACCACACCATTTCTTTACCAACATTATACTCACAGGAACCCATAAGAAAATAAATATTACA
>NC_091167.1:30098566-30101066 GCF_040958095.1 Procambarus clarkii
GTCACCCTTTCGGGCCAGCAAGGAGACCAGAGCCGGTATTCACAAAGCACTTACGAGTTCACATTTAAGTGAGCCTTACCTTTAATCTCGATCATTGCAGATTAGCCGATATCACTGAAAAGTTTATGTTATCAGAACAATTCGAGATTACCCATTATAATACGGATCTTTGAGTTGATTCAAGTACCACTCAGTACTTTAGTGTGCTGAAACCGTTGGTTGCTATAGAATAAGGCGATATTGCTCGAGGTTAGAGATCACGTCAATGGGTCCCGCGAGTATGTGGTGAATCCCGGTTAATGAACCTTAACGCCTGTGATGATTCGCTATGGGAGTACAGTTGAAAAAACTGTGATTCAAAAATAGCTTAAAGACGACTCGTTACATGGAAGAGGGCGATCCTCATGCACTAAAAACGTATCATATACCATATAACATATAAGGCAAAAATGGATAGATTAGTAGAGATAAAAACTACAACTATAGAAAAGGCGAGACACAGAGATGAGCTCGAAGAATTATATAAATATATATATCAAACTGTAGGGACAAAGGCATCAAGGAAACCATGTCCATGATGAAACTTAATAAAACCAACACATTTTTAAAACACGCAGAAGACAGAAACACCATCATAGTGTTTTTAAAGAGTCAAGTGGCGCTGGTCTAATCTTGACCTTCTCTCTCAAGTCTCCTCAGTAGCAAAGTCCCAGAGTCACCCAGTCCCCCAAAACCCCTCACCACACCTCCTCCACACATGAAAAAAAATACGACGTCCTAGAAAATCTAGTTTTTTTTTTAAATGAAGTATAAGTGGAAGTATCTCTCAGCCGCATCTTAAGCACGACGCGCCGCTTGAGAGTCAAGACTGATATTCATGCTGGATGAAATAAAACTTTCTCGGAATATTTTTGTGAGTAAAATATAATATTAAGATTTGAACTCCTGAGGCCACCTTTTTTATGGTGAGAGCGATAGATTCTTTTAGTTCCTCGAGATTCATGGATAGCGTGTCTGGTCTATCAGTGTGTTTAGTCTGTCTATCAATGTGGCTAGTCTTGTTATTAGTGTGTACAGTATAGTCTATCTGTCTATATTCTATATAGTCTATAGTCAGCGTCAGTGTGTGTAGTTTGTGTATAAGTGTATAGATTGTCTTTGAGCGTGTATAGTTTGGCTATCAGTGTCAGTGTCTTCAGTCTGACATTCAGAGTGTCTAGTCTGGTTATCAGTGTCAAGTCTGCCTGTCAATGTCTCTAGTCTGTCTGTCATTGCGTCTATTCCGACAATCAGTTACAAAACTGAAGTAAATCCGCAATTCTCGGCCTATTCTCACTATCACATGACTATCGTGGTTAGTCCCCCTCATCTTCCTTTAAGGATAAGCGAGTGTGCTCGGTTGACATACAGATACACCAAGCAGTTGACAACTACTTGATACCCACCTAGATGGAAGCTACACAGTTGGTTCTTGTTGATCACTCCACCTAGATGGAACTCCAGACAGCTGGTGCCCACCTTATTACAACCCATGCAGGAGGGCACTCACTGAAGCGCTGCTCCCTGAGATAACAGCTTAATATGATGCCCACAAGAACTTATAAGCTTAAACAACTCGAGGAAATAGAAAAATTTCCTAGAGTTGATGAGAATCCTGTCAGTTTGTTTAGCTATCGTGCCTCGTGAGTCAATTTTCTTTTTTAAACAATATATTGAGTTGGAATTAAAAATAATATAATGAGAAGAAGCAAGTGATAAAATCTTGATTTCGAATAAATATCTTGAGAGGAGGAATCAGTTCAGTTGCTTCTTCGAAAATTGTTATAAGCAAATCTGAAGTTGATATATATATATATATATAATATATATATATATATATAATATATATATAATATATATATAAAATTGTAAAAGCACCTATAACAGAAACATAATTGAAACTGCTTTGATACAGATCACCAAAGAAAGTAATTTGAATATTAGCAGTGGTCTATATAACTTAGATCCATTTCTAATAGATCAGCTAAAGGGCGATTTAAGTAGGATCATTGAAAAACATTTGTCTCACTAATTTATTGTATATATTTACCTCTTTATGTTATAATTACCTATGTATTATGCTTGTATGTCTGTTGTATCATATATATATATATATATATATATATATATATATATATATATATATATATATATATATATATATATATATATATATATATATATATATATATATATATATGTCAATCAAACTTGCTGTTTTAAACAGTAATTTATGAGAAATTGTTACAATACAAAGGAAGGGGAATATCAGGGGATAGAGCCAGGCCATTACGATTATAAAGCATTTATAAAACTAATTAATATTAATTGTCATATCAAAACTGAAAATTTATAGGAAAGTCGAAAGTTGACAAATTTGTTTGTTCGCTTAATAAATTTGTTGTAACTTTCTGCTGTAGAAATGGCATTTAGTCCAACTTTTCCGTTAATTAAATGATTT
>NC_091167.1:30103566-30106066 GCF_040958095.1 Procambarus clarkii
ACCTGTATACTGCTAGGTGAACAGGCCCATCAGGTTAAAAAACTCTGGCTATTTGTTTCCGCCATCGCTGGGGATCGATCCGCGGACCCTACGATTACGAGTTACGAGCGCTGTCCACTCTGCCGTCAGTGTATGTGTATGTATGTATGTGTTTACTAGTTGTGTTTTTGCGGGGGTTGAGCTTTGCTCTTTCGGCCCGCCTCTCAACTGTCAATCAACTGTTTACTATCTACTTTTTTTTTTTTTTTCCCACACCACACACACACACACCCCCCCAGGAAGCAGCCCGTGACAGCTGACTAACTCCCAGGTACCTATTTACTGCTTGGTAACAGGGGCACTTAGGGTGAAAGAAACTTTGCCCATTTGTTTCTGCCTCGTGCGGGAATCGAACCCGCGCCACAGAATTACGAGTCCTGCGCACTATCCACCAGGCTACGAGACCCATATGTATGTATGTATGTATGTATGTATGTATGTATGTATGTATGTATGTATGTATGTATGTATGTATATGTCGTACCTAGTAGCCACAACGTACTTCTCGGCCTACTATGCAATGCCCGATTTGCTTAATAGGCCGAGTGATTTTCTTTATTTTCAATAAATTGTTTCCAGTCAGTTTATTTGAATTATTATTACTATATTATATTAAGAACATAAATTATATTATGTTTATATTATGACTTAGTTATATTAGTTTAGGTCAGGTTAAAATAGGTTAGGTTAGGTTAGGTTAGGTTAGGTTAGGTTCGGTCATATATCTACGTTAGTTTTAACTCAAATATAAACAAATTAACTCATACATAATGAAATGGATAGCTCTATCCTTTCATAAGAAAACAAATAGAAAAATATATAAATTCAGGAAAACTTGGCTTATATATATTATATTATATATATATAATATATATATATATATATATTATTATATATATATATATATATATATATATTATATATATATATATATATATATATATTATATATATTCGTATATGTATATGTTGCGCACTGCATCCAGGGTTTCTGCCCGCCATCTGAAGAGCTGGAGGAACTCGACAACCTATGATAACCATCTTTGTAATCCATATGTAACTCCTTTTTTGTAACAAAGTTCAAATAAAGTAAATATATATGTGTACATACAAAAGAATGGGGGTGGTAGGAGAAGATAATATTAGTGTTCAGTGAGAAACCACAAGGTCTCCTCTGAATACTTTATATTTTCTTCTCCGAGGCTATGGGTCCCCACATTGGCACCAGAGGTGGTACCCTCACATATATTTATATATATATCAGCATATTCTGTATTAACTATCTTCTGGTTTAGGGCTTCTGTCCCTCTAACTAGTATTCTTGCATCAGGGTTTAGTTGGAAGAGGAGTTCTCCAAAAGTTATGTTCGTTTTTCGAGGTGAAGAAAAAATTAAATAACTATAGAATGTATTACACTTATTATACAATTGCACAACGTCTCGAACCTAACGTTTCGTAAGGTTCGAAACGCTGTGCAATTGTATAATATGTGTAATACACTCTATGTCTGTATAATATTCAGATGTCTGTGTCATACACAGATATCATATCGCTACATACATCACAAGAGTTGTTTAACGAGCTTCTCTGAGGAGCAACCTGAACATTTAACAGGCACAAGAAGTCGTTGAACTCTGCACACAGACCACGAGCTTACACCGGCCTGATCGTTAGGCCACACCTCTCACTCTCCATCGGTTAACAACAACAAAATAATCCTCAACATATGCCACACACATACATATGTATATTTCTACATGGGCTCAAATTGAGCCAATTTACTCGCAGACCTGCAATTCCTGCTAAGAAATGCGAATAATACTTTCCATAACATTTTCTCAGCCGGGCATGCATGCTGCCTAGGAAGTTCTTGGCTTCCTCAGCAGCATGCAGATTCCTGTGCAAATTATATTAGTATTTTTTGCTGTTTATTTCTAGCAGAATATTTTTGTTAAAAAATATTTGCATCCAGTTTTCCCATAACATTTGATGAGTTGTGTGGTGACGAAGGTATAAACCAATCCTAAGTTTATTTTGCTTACATTTGTAAGCATAACTTTATAATCTTTATTTTGGGTATGATTCGTCAGGAACTTCAGTAAAATGTAGCCAGTAAAGCTTAATATAACAAATTATTATTGTTTATGTGAATGAATTATTTTTCGGCATTTCCAGTTAATGGTATTCACTAGCACCAGCTACACTTTCAATTGTTTTCGCATTCATTATTCTCACAGTACACAACAGAACAGGCAGCTGTGTTTTCTAATATATATATATAATGGTAAAATTCATTGGATCAGTACGGGAGACAGAACCACTGTACTGGTAACCTTCCGATGTGATATTCTTGCATGCGTTTGACAGTGAAAAACACTTGAATGAATAATGAAAATGTTTTAATTAAAGCTACAGACAAGAATATATATGTCTGTGGACTATTTTATGCAAAATCTCCTTGA
>NC_091167.1:30111066-30128566 GCF_040958095.1 Procambarus clarkii
GGACCAAAAGATTACGTATCCAACGTGCTGCCCACTCAGCCACCGGCCCCTGTGTGTGAGTGTGTGTGTTGTGTGTGTGTGTGTGTGTGTGTGTGTGTGTGTGTGTGTGTGTGTGTGTGTGTGTGTGTGTGTGTGTTTGTGTGTGCGTGCATGCGTGCAATGAGACAGAAAGGAGGCCGCCTGACACAGAAGGTTCTCACCCAACGTTGTGGAAGTTGGCGAAATATGACGACGATTAAAGTCTAACGGAGATATATTTGAGGCAGATTATGGCGGTACTCAGGCCGGAGTGATGTCATATTATAACCATCATCTCCGCTGACTACAACTCCCATCACAAGACGCAACTTTCGGGCCATTGCAAAGGTATTTATAGAGACAATTGAGGACAGGCAGAGAGAAGAAGGAGGAGAACCCTTCAGGCCATCATTCACCTGTTTGGTCAGAAACTTTTGAAAATCTTGTTTTCTTTCCCAAAGCTGAAGTCTTTGTTGTCTGTTATGTGACTTCTGTCTTCTCAAGACCTCTTTTTATTCCCATTTTTTCCGCATCTCTTTCACCTGCTCTTTATCAGTCTTTATGTTAATTCCTTCAACAGTACCTTTCAACTTACTTGCGAATCTTTCTCACTTTCTACTTCTCTCTCTCTCTCTTTCTCTCTCTCTCTTTTTTCCTACATCCTTCCGTCCCTCTCTCCTTCTCTTTCTGTGTGTGTGTGTGAGTGCGCTTTTGTGTATTCATCTATTTGTATTCACCAATTTGTGGGTGCAGGAGGAGCCGGCTTTTAGCTCTTGGACCCCAAGCTTTCCAAGAGTCAGTTGTCTACTGTAATGACTTCGACCTATTTTCTCTCTCAAATCAACTAGACCAATTACTGACCATGTCCAGGATGTAATCTACTTCACCATGGCCTTTGAACAGAGAAGGATCCACAGAGAGGACACACCGACGATCTACTATACATATATTGACGATATCTTCGGCATTATGGAGGAGGGCGAAGGCCACCTACTGAATTTCTTTACGTGAGCTAACACAGTTCAGACTAACCTGAGATTTATATTGGAAAAAAGCGAACAATCAATCGCCTTCCTCAATACGACAGTGAACATCGACGAGACAGACAGTCCCCTACAGACAACAGCCTTTTATAAGCCCACAGACTTGCAAGCTTACCTAAAATATGACTCAAGCCATCCGCAAGCACTAAAGAAGTCACTACCTTTCTCCTTAGGGCTGAGACTGAAAAAGGATCACGAGTAAAGAGGAGAAATTGTACCCGCAACTCGATAACTTGTGAAGCCTGTTGAGAGAGAGGTTACCCGGACCGAATACTGCGGAAAACAGAGGGAAAAACTCAGAGGCTTGGGGAGGACACAACTCCTCGGATCTAAAACTAGACAAGACCAGACGGATAAATGGATACTCCCGGCAATCTTCGTCCCAGGCTTGGCAGGAGCTTTACAAGAAGGAATGAAAAATCATGAGGATGGTTAATAGAAGCCTATGGGGAACACCCAGCTAGGACAACATTCCCAGGAGGCCCACCCATGATACTCTGGAAGAGGGGGAGAAATCTCAAGGACCACCTCGTGAGAAGGAAGGGAACTATCAGGGGAAAGCGTCAAGCCATTATGACTATATAGCCCTTGGAAGGGGGTCTGGATAACGGTTTGGGATGGGACAAGGGGAAGGAATAGTGCCTGACCACGTGGGCGGTCGGGAATTGAACGCCGACCTGCATGAAGCGAGACCGTCGTTCTACCGTCCAGCCCAAGTGGTTGGGCCCCACTTCGTAACAGCTGGATTGAAAAGACAAGAACTGAGAAACAAACTAAACATAACCTAGTATAAGGGAAACCTAATCCATTCCTAAAATTTACGTTCAGGGGTTAGGAAGGACCCACATTTAACAGCATATCCAGGATGTAACCTACAACAGTTAACACCCAAGTTACCAACTTATACTTGGTCAAAAGTGGCATCAGGTAAAGGGAAACAATGCCCAAACTCAACTGTATTGCCTTGGGGCTCGAACACGGGATCCTTGGTTGCAAGACGCAGACGCAGCCAATTACGCTACGGGATCCTGAGCGTGTGTCTGTACTCACCTATTTTTGCCTGCAGGATTGAGCTCTAGCTCTTGGATCCCGCTTTTCCAGCTGCCAGTTGTTTAATGCAATGACTCTTGACCTATTTCCCGAGTCGTTCCTGCTTTAAAGTTGTGAATTCAGTCATCACCTCCTGCACCTCTCGATCATTCCATGTACTACCTGTACGCTCAAAGAAGACTTTCTAACATATGAGTATCCATGTTCTATTGGTAGTCATTTTATACAATTGTTCTTTTTCACTCTGTCAATCCCCCTAAGTATTTTATATGTCCGAATCCTGTCTCTTCTCTCTGTCTCTCTCTCTCTCGCTCTCTCTCTCGCTCTCTCTCTCTCTCTCTCTCTCTCTCTCTCTCTCTCTCTCTCTCTCTCTCTCTTCTTCTTCTTCTTTCTAGCATCGTCAGGCATGGTTTGTGTGTGTGTGTACTCAGCTAGTTGTATTCACCAAGTTGTGCTTGCGAGAATTGAGTTTCGGTTCTTTGGCCCCTCCTCTGAACTGTCAATCAACCAGTGTACAGAGTCCTGAAAAACTGAGTGTACTCACCTATTTGTACTCACCTATTTGTGCTTGCGGGGATTGAGCTTTGGCTCAATGGTCCCGCCTCTCAATCGTCAATGAACTGGTGTACATATTCCTGAGCCTACTGGGCTCTATCATATCTACGGTTGAAACTGTGTATGGAGTCAGCCTCCACCACATCACTTTCTAATGCATTTCACCTGTTAACTACTCTGACACTGAAAAAGTTCTTTTAACGTCCCTGTGGCTCATTTGGGTACTCAGTTTCCACCTGTGCCCAGTTGTTCGCGTACCACCAGTGTTAAACAGTTTGTCCATTTCTACCCTGTCCATTCCCCTGAGGATTTTGTAGGTTGTGATCATGTCTCGCTTTACTCTTCTGTCTTCCAGTGTCGTGAGGTGCATTTCCCGCAGCCTTTACTCGTAACTCATGCCTCTTAGTTCTGGGACTAGCCTAGTGGCATACCTCTGAACCTTTTCCAGCTCCGTCGTGTGATAGACAAAGTACGGGCTCCATGCTGGGGCCGCATACTCCAGGATTGGTCTTACATATGTGGTATACAAGATTCTGAATGATTCCTTACACAGGTTTCTGAAGGCTGTTCTGAAGTTAGCCAACCTCGCGTATGCCGCAGACGTTATTCTTTTTATGTGGGCTTCAGGAGACAGGTTTGGTGTGATATCAACTCCTAGATCGTTCTTTCTGTCCGTTTCATGAAGTACTTCATCTCCTATTCTGTATCCTGTGTCTCGCCTCCTGTTTCCACCGTCTAGTTTCATTACTTTGCATTTACTCGGGTTGAACTTTAGCAGCCATTTGTTGGACCATTCATTCAGTCTGTCTAGGTCATCTTGTAGCCTCATACTATCAACCTCTGTTTCATACACAGTGTACTCACCTATTTGTACTCACCTATTTGTGCTTGCGGGGGTTGAGCTTTGGCTCTTTGGTCCCCCCTCTCAACTGTCAATCAACTGGTGTACACCAGTTGATTGTACAACAGTTGTACATTACTGTTGTACCAGTTGAGCATGTACACAACTGGTGTATCTTTTATATTGACGGAACGATTAGTGTTAACGTATGAGTGCTGGAACCTCTAGTAAGAAATCGTTCTGTCGTGTAGGTTCTCCCTCCTTTTCCCTCCAATCTGACTCTTGCTCATGACTGAGTCGAGGCAAGATTGTAAACATAAGATAAACCATTTATTTATGCTGTGCTTTGGCCTCGATACGGCGCCAAATAACCTTCAGAAAATAAATATGTCCTCATAGTAAGGTTGCATATTGAGGAAACACGAATGTTTCATGTTGGAAGTATAAAAAAAAATAGGTAATTTATATCTTGTTATGATAAGCTGATATAAAGTGCATGATCAAAGGTTACTTTATTTGATTTCGGTTTTTGCAGTCATAAACTTTTCCTGTGGTCCAATTTGCATTTATTGCTGAATTCCGGATGACTGAAAGATTCGTAATTGCCTTTCCCCCCCCCCACTGGCTTTAATCTCTGCCTTTATTAAACCCTCTCGACCTTTCTATTCCCAGAGTTCTGGAGGAACGATAATTATCACCAGACGAGTGAACAAACCATTCAGAATCCTATACTTTACCACTTCTGCCTAAGTCTGATTAGTCACTTTTGTTTCACTCAGTAACCTGAATGTTTTCTTCCCCGTGGTTACCATTTCCACCGGGACGTGGCATGGAAAGATAGCTAAACACTTATATATACACACACGACCAGCGCATGGAACGTAGATAAATGAGCCATATACGAGAGCCATATACATATTCACGACCAACTCATGAATATCCACCCCCATGATAAAGCGGTAGGGAAAGAAATAACAGACAGTTGTGGAAACAAAAAAAATCTTTTACACACACACACACATATATATATATATATAAATTTTCTTTAACGCCTTGATATGAATAAGTAACAAAACTCGTAATGAAAACCTTAAATATTTATGGGATTTCTCCGCTTAGTAACTATATATAGAGCCAGATTTTGCAGTAATAACTGAGTTTAATTAAAATATTATGCAAGATTCTCTAAAGGTGGGAGTGTTGGTCTCTAGTGCAGATAATTTGTCATTAGTGTTGCGTGGTTTTCTCTAGTAGGCAACTGAGATGTAATGTAGTGTTGATCTTTCTAGTGTATGGTATTGCTCTCTAGTGTACTGTTTGGTTTCCAATGCAAGGGTGTTGATCTCTAGTTTGTCGTGCTTAGGAGTATTTCAACCTCCACTTTAAAAATATATTTATAAAGGTATGAGTTTAAGGTTTAGAGGACGGGCCTGGGGAATGGTGGGCGGCCTTGGCTTGCTCAAAGTTTACTGATGAGAAGCTTAAGGAGTGTAGGAGCTGAGAGTGCGTGTGGAGGGGCTAAGAGTGTGTGTAGAATAGCTGAGAGTGCGTGTGACGCAGCTGAGAAGGAGTGTGGAAGCGTTGTAAGTGTATATTGAAAACCTGAAGGTGCGTGGAAGGAGCTGAGTGTATGTGTGTGTTTAAAACCAGAGAGTATGTGTAGAGTGTGTTTTTAAGAACTGATATAGATTATTTTTAAGGGAGCTGCAACAGTGATAACGAAGGTTGCTGACAGAGTGTGACTGCAAGTTGGGGGGAATTTGAGCAAAGTGTGTGAGGAATCTGAGTGTTAGATTAGTGTGATGGAGGGATAGGGATGGAAAGGGAGGTAAATAGGTGTGTTTGTGACCTCCCTTAGACCAACTTTATCGACCTTTCCTGAGCACACTTCAGGACCCTCTGGGAGTTAAGTTAATGACCCTTCATTGAGCACTTTAAATGACGTCCCGTGAGCACTCTTAATAGCCCTCATTGAGCTCCCATGACTAGTCTTAGTGATCTTAGCAACCTTAATGATCTCCCCTGAGCAACATTAATGACCCACATTGAGCACCATTAGCAACCTCCCATGACCAGCCTTATTGACCTCGCCTGAGCATCCTTAATGACCCTCCATGAACAAACCTAATGACCTTCCCTGAGGCGCCGTAACGAACTTAATTAATCACGTCAGTAAATATCTTCTGACAAATCTTTGTTAGACCATCTGTTCCAGAACATATTCGTTCCATTTTTGTTCTCCGAACGTCTTCGTTATGTCAAATGAACGTCATAGTCAATTGTCCTCCTGAACATTTTTATTACGTCATCTACTAATCATTGTATTCACCTAGTTGTGTTTGCGGGAGTTGAGCTTTGCTCTTTCGGCCCGCCTCTCAACTGTCAATCAACTGTTAAGTAACTACTTTTTTTCCACACCAAATACACCACCCCCCCAGGAAGCAGCCCGTGACAGCTGACTAACTCCCAGGTTCCTATTTACTGCTAGGTAACAAGGGCATTCAGGGGTGAAAGAATCTTTGCCCATTTGTTTCTGCCTGGTGCGGGAATCGAACCCTCGCCACAGAATTACGAGTCCTGCGTGTTATCCACCAGGCTACCAAGCCCCTTTAGCCGCCAGATGCAACAGGAATAACTGCCCGACGCCTTCGTGACGACTTATGAATACCGTCACGCATCTTAGGAAAGTCGTGAACACCCGATTTGTTGAATGTTGCCCATCATATTCCCTCGGGCCGCATTATACTTCCATATTCCCTAGGCAGCGAGTCTCACCGTAACATCAACCGAAGAGCGTAGGTGTGTTTCACTCAACCTCGGCAAAACTGGTGGAGTTGTTGGATATTCATTTTGCTTTACGGTCGAATATCTGATCACCATATTTCTTGCAGGCGATGAGTCACAATAACGTGGCTGAAGAATGTTGACCAGATCACACACTAGAAGGTGAAGGGACGACGACGTTTCGATCAGTCCTTGGACCATTCTCAAGTCGATTGTGTCGTCGTCCCTTCACCCTCTAGTGTGAGGTCTGGTCAACACCATATTACCTCTTGGTGATGAAATTACCCTCAATACTCTACCCAGCGAATCCTCACAGTCTCACTATACCCAGTGAATACTGCTTCGACTTCCACCCACTTAATATTCATACAGTTCCCAGTGAATACTGACTTGACTTCCACCCTCTTGACCCTTGAACTGTACCTAGTGGATATTGACTCGACACCCACCCTCTTGACCACAAGGGAGTCAAGACGGTGGGTGTCCTGGACCTCTTGTACCCAGTGAATCAGAGACTCGTCACTGACACAGTGGGTCGATTACTGAACCTCCTGCCGGCTCTTCTCTGAAGTTCGCTCTCCGGATATGAACGAAACGCACGAATAATAAAAGAGCTAGGAAAAGTGATCTATTGTTCTCCTGGTGTTCCCATTATTCTTGGCCTGTGCAGCCTTGACTCCGGCTATTGTCGACGCTGGTGTTAGTCTCCCGGGAGCAGCTGTGGCCCCAGGCTATAGTTGTTTACATATCTCCAGTTCCAGCAATTATTTTTAGACAAAAGAAAATCACACACACACACACATATGCGCGCGGGGCCTGGCGGCTGAGTGGATAGCGCTCGGGGGTCGTAGTCCCAAGGGCCAGGGTTCGATTTCCGGCCGAGGTAGAAACAAGTGGGCAGAGTGTCTTTAACCCTGATGCCGATGTTCATTTAGCAGTAAATAGGTACCTGGGAGTTAGACAGCTGCTACGAGCTGCTTCCTGGGGATGTATGTATTCACCTAGTTGTGCTTGCGAGGGTTGGGCTCTACTCTTTCGGCCCGCCTCTTAACTGTCAATCTATCAACTGTTACTAACTACCATTTTTTTTCACCCCCCCCAGGAAGCAGCCCATAGCAGCTATCTAACTCCCAGGTACCTATTTACTGCTTTTTAACAGGGGGCATCAGGGTGAATGAAACTTTGCCCATTTGTTTCCGCCATAGCCCGGGATCGATCAAGGGTCCCTTGATCTACGCATCTAGAGCGCTGTCCACTCAGCCACTAGACGCCAAGTGTGTGTGTGTGTGTGTGTGTGTGTGTGTGTGTGTGTGTGTGTGTGTGTGTGTGTGTGTGTGTGTGTGTGTGTGTGCATGTATGTGTGTGTGTGTGTGCGTGTGTGTGTGTGTGTGTGTGTGTGTGTGTGTGTGTGTGTGTGTGTGTGTGTGTGTGTGTGTGTGTGTGTGTGTGTGTATGTGTGTGAGTGTGTGTGTGTTAAAGAGAAACAAATGCAATATACATAATTAGAGAAAAAATAGATTAGTTAGAAAGACGAGGTCCTACAGCTAACAGCTCGACTCTGCAGACACAAATAGTAAACACAAACAAATAGTAAATACACGCTGCCAAGTCCACACATGTTCCGTGCCCCACACACACACACACACACACACACACACACACACACACACACACACACACACACACACACACACACACACACACACACATACACACACACACACACACACACACACACACACACACACACACACACACACACACACACACACACACACACCTCCCTCCATGCCCCCACTCAGGCACGACCAAGGAGGAATAAAATTACCTACTTCTTGACTCACTAAGTCATTACTCTCCCACCCCCCTTCACCCCATCCAATACATTACACTCTCGTTTGGTACACGGAGACAGGGAAGGATTCGCCTCACTTAACCCCCTGCCTCTCGCTAATGTCCAAGGTACTAACCCACCTCTGAGACAAAGCGCCTGCAGGTCCTTAAGGTTCAAAAGGTTACCGGATGTCTACTCGCATCCAAAACGAACCATTGCTCGCGTATTTCATCCACTACGTACAACATGGTGAGTGAGTTCCTACACTGACACAAGCAGTGGGAGATAAACCTTCTTAGAACTGGACAGGGAAAATACCTGGAACTGATTTCACTTTGTATCTGTCTTCCAAAGCGCACATGAAACGGATATCGTCCTCTGCATTTGCAAGTGTGGTCAATGTAAAAAAAATCAATATAAATTAGGAATCAAGCAGAACCTTGAACACCACAAATGATAGACTATTTCTGGAATATGCCAGTGTGGAGGTCTTATTATGTCAAACGCATAACGATGCTGTACAAAGTCAATAGGCAAGTTAGCAGACTAGTTCTCATTCTACAATCATCTGAGAGAGACATGGTTGTATATATTCATAAGAAGATAAATTGAAGTCACATTATAAACTCAACCAGTGGTTCATTGTGTTCGATTTCCCTGATATGTCCATTTGTCACCAGTTAATTTACATTAAAGCTGGAAGAAATTCCGACTTGATCAGCGGTTGGTCTAGCTATCTTTAACTCTCTCTCATTTTCTCTCTCTCTCTCTCTCTCTCTCTCTCTCTCTCTCTCTCTCTCTCTCTCTCTCTCTCTCTCTCTCTCTCTCTCTCTCTCTCTCTCTCTCTCTCTCTCTCTTTCTCTCTCTCTCTCTCTCTCTCTCTCAAGGTATACATGCCTGCCGCCACATGATCGGACACATGAGTAGCTGACTCAGGAGGGTGAGTATGGGTGGATGGTGGATTGGAGGACCGTGTTAACGGAATGAATACTTATTACAGGCAAAGTATGAGTGTTTTTATACACTTTGCTTACTCACTGCATAATGTTTTACATTACAGCAAAACAAATAATTCATAGTGGATTCATATGATACTACAAGATCCTTCGTGAAAAGGGCATTCATTTCACTCTTGCCAAACAATGATCTGCTGGTGTTGGGCACGAGCCCAGCAGCAGTTACTGTTAAAAATTGGATAAGACCACCATATGCATTAGGCCTCCATTTTTAGACAGACCGACGGAAATTCTAATTATTATATGAAGATAAATAATATTATTTGCTTATATGCTTACCTGTTTTGGTCCTATGAGAACAAGTTTGCCATTTAAAAGGAAGACGCTTGGTATCAGCCTTTGACCCAGAGTCCAATAATTATGAGCATTAGAAATCCATCCGTTCAACTACTTTCTTAATGCCTAATAGTTCCGTGTAACAATGCTGCAGATCGTCAGTCTTTCGCCAATTCCCGTGATATAATGCTGCAGATCGTCAGTCTATCTGGGACTACCAGGCAATAAACCCAGCCAAGCGGGTCACTTGTGTTTGCGGTACACAGGAAAAAAACTAATTCTGGCTGGAAAAATATCTTTTTCCCTGCATATCTGATGATGAAATAAATCCAATTTTTGTATTCCACAGTCATCCGCAACAAGAGATGGATTGGCCAGAATCGTGCACATTTGAGTGCATGATAAATGTGCAAAATGTGAGCTTGAAGAGTGCCTCGTGAGTTATACTCGACGCATGCATTTTCACTTTGCCAGGGGACAACAAATACGCAACGGGTATAAAAGCGCAATGTATACAAGTATAACTTAAAATACTTTTGAATGACTAATTATTATGGGGAAAAAGTGTAGGTATGGACATGTGAAGATGGAAACATGTAAATTTTAATAAATGGGCGTTTTGTTGATAAAAATTTTTGATAGCTAAGATATACTAAATGCTATGTACATTAACCTCTGGCTCGAAGAAGGGGGGACCCTTTGCCTCGGAGGAGAGCACACATAACGCATTAGAAGAGGTGTTAAGTTCCCTCTAAAACAGTTTCTATGTTCTTTTCTCCTGCCACCCCCTTCATTTTGTGTTTTGTTGTGTTTCATTAGATATATAAAGGTTACAAGATGAACATTGGTTGATACAATGAGTGCTTAAAGGTTATGGATCTCTTGGAGCTCCTCCATTTCCTGACAGGTTTTCAAGGACACGGGTGTACAACACCCGTGTCCCCATATATGGGGCCAGTTATATATGTCCCCATATATAACTGGCTCCATATGAGGCCAGTTATGCACTTACTAAGGATAAATTATCATTAGTTATTTCAAACACAAAATTTCGAGAAAGGCATTAAAATTTACCAACTACATGTTTGGAATATTTACAACAGATGATTTTTTAGATCTTATATAACTTATTTTTCAGAACATAGTTTTTATATGCTTTTTTAAACTCGCTCGCTGAATATGGTGTGAAGAAATGATGAAACAAATATTCAAACCAGTGACAAAATCCAAAAATACTTAAACAAAATGATATTGGGTGTAGATTTAGAAGGATTCCAATTGAAAAATACGAATAAAAACATATATAATTTTTGCTTTTATATTCAAAATCCTCTTTTCACACAAACCCCATAAAATTGGATAGGATCTGCACGGTTTGAGCATTTTTAGTGTGTGAGAGATCTGTTTGGCTAATATGCGCCAGCAATCTCGCGAAAGCGACCATGTTTATTTGCCCAATATGGAGAGAAATATATATATATATATATATATATATATATATATATATATATATATATATATATATATATATATTGTGACGATAATCTCCTTCAAGAGATTGAGCCTGCTCTTCCCTCCATAATTACGTCTTCACAATTATATAAAAAGACTATGGAAGAAATGTCCAACAACGACAACAACACCAGCAAGGCTTGCCAGGGTGAGCAAAAACGTATGCAGCCAGCCACCTGTTCGAACTCCATCCACCAAACTACCCGTTGATCGCTACGGCTCCGCTGATTGGTCGCCGGTCTGGCTGCACCTGCCTCGCCCCCCCCCCTATACTACCTGATGTCTGGGGTCGCCCCAACATCAGTCCTCAGAATGTTCAGTGCTTTCGTGGCCATCACACCTCCCAGCTAGACTCTAGCGTGTACTGAGAGAGGTGGTGGCTTTAAGCCAATATTCCAGCACCTCCCACTTAACTTTTGTATTGCACTTCTTGTTATTTTGCCTTAACGTAACTTTTCATTGTGTCATTTAAGTATTCTTATTATTTTGATTCATTGATTTTATTATAAGAATTTGTTTGTGCATTTTATTCATGTTTTGATTTATTTAACGTAATTAAAATTTCATTGTTAAAGTTTACTTGTGTTTTGTGTGTCTTCTCCTTACCTTACCACAGACGAAGTTCCAGTTTTTCTATTTTTTTTTATAACTATGTGACGAGGCCATACCCCTAGCCTTAAACAGCCGAACACCAACGCGTTACCGTCACAAGTTATATGGGGGCCTGTCCTAGGAGCTTCACTCAGGTACTGGTGCCAAGTGGTAATTTATGGTAAGCGTATTTAACTTTGTTAACGTAGCTTTACTATTTTTCATTCAATTTCATTTTTTATAAGGTGCGGTGTATTGTGCATTACGAGAGTAACATATAGTGAAGGTGAGACAACTTTGGATTACGTGGTGACTGTAGGCCTCAGTCATACTCTTAATTGGTTATCTCTCCCTCCATGTTATTACTCGTATTTACCATCTATGTCCCTTGAATATTTCTCATTCTGACAGATCATCATATTGGTACCCTGGTACTGTGGTCTGCCCCGGGTCAAGAGTACCCAATCTTCTGCAATCTGACTGTAGGAGGACAAAGAGGGCCATAGTTCCTCTAGCTCGAACTTTAGTTGCTGAATTGGGACCTCAGCAGCAGTTCTCGTCACCAGTTGACACCTCGCACCCCTACACGTCAGTCAGAGATGATGATACATACAACGGTAGGGAATTAGCTTATTTTTTCAGAGCACAAAAGTTCGCTAATTCTGTAAGTATCATATTAAATTCAGTGGGAAAAACTTGCTTTATGTCCTATAGAGACTTGGCAAGGTATGCCTACATCCTTGGACTACCAATTTTACTTTTGAAGCATTTAACTGTTTCATTTGTTTTCGAAACTCTGTTTCATTTGTTAGTAGGATTTTCTTGCCCTTATTCTCTTACATGAGTACCGGGTACAAGATTTCCTGCGCCCTTGATTTAATTTAATCATTTAATATCTTTCACTTAACGTTAATTGTTAAAGATCACACAGGATAGGTACCAGTTGCCACGTTGTCCTGTTTCTGACATTTCATTATTGAACATTCGTGTACCTTTATTTGCTAATTTCACCATGTTTCGTCTCCAAACTTTCCGTGCAAATCCAGCAGGTGAAATAGGAACTTTAAGTCGTGCCAAGAGGACTGAATTACAAACTCTTGCACATGAGTATCAACTAGAAGTTCCCTACCAAGCCAACAAAAATGACCTACACAACCTGTTGCTGGATTACTATTTAGAGCAAGGTAAGATAGACTCTGAAACTCATGAAACTTACTATATTGCAGATAAAACTGACTTGGCAACGATGAAACTTAAACTAGAGCTGGCCAAGATTGAACGCGAACAACAAGAACGAGCTGCTGCCATACGAAGAGAAGAACAAGAACGCGAAGCTGCTTTGAGGAGAGAAGAACACGAACGTGGACTCGCCCTCCAGGAACGTGAGGTTGCACTACTCCAGGAGCGGGAACGAGTACAGCTTGAAACCAAACGACGCGAGTTGGAGATGCAACGCGAACATGACAAGCAACAAGCAACTCTGGCTCTAGAGTGTCGTCAACGTGAAATCGCCTTGGAAACTTCCCACTTCACTCAACGCCAGCAAGCTACTGCCAATCTTCCCGTCAGTTTTAATATATCACATGCAAGTAAGTTAATGCCATCCTTTGTAGAAGCAGAAGTTGATGTGTTCTTTACCACCTTTGAAACCCTTGCTAATCAACTCAGTTGGCCTGTCAACCAATGGGCCACACTTCTCAGAGTCCATCTTACAGGTAGAGCTGCAGTCACACTCAGTACTTTGGCGTCTGAGAATGACTACTACACTCTGAAACAAGCAGTGTTGGACGCCTACCTACTTTCCACCGAAAGTTATAGAAGGAAATTCCGTGACCACCTGAAGGCAAGTACCACTACCTTCCTCGAGTTTGCTAACACGAAACGGAGGTATTTCATGAAATGGCTGGAAGCAGCACATGTCTCTACTTTTACAGAACTCGTCAACCTGATGCTTGTTGAAGAATTCTTGAGACGTGTGCCGCCTCCTGTCCGCCTCTACTTAGCAGATAAAGAAGAAACCGACTACCTGAAGTGTGCTAAGTCGGCTGACACTTACAGCCTCATCCACCGGCTGACACCTGAACCATCCTCCAGTAAGAAGTCGTGGTACAGTTACGAGAAGGTGAGCCCCGATCAAGCTGGTTCACAACTGTACTGCAAGTATTGTAGACTCTATGGACATACCATAGACAAGTGTGGTAAGTCTCAATACAAGGGAACCACTGACCAACAACGACCCAAACCAACTCCTCCTAAGTCCGGTAAGCCTGTGATGAATGTTGGTGTTGATGTTAATGATCTTTCTCTTTTCAGTAACCACCTGTATACTGGAACTGTCTCTGCCAACGGTTCAAATCCGGAGGGACGTTTCAAATTGAAGATCTTGAGGGACACAGCGGCTCTACAATCGATCATTTTGAAGTCGGCTGTGCCCAACATCGTCTACACCGGGGAAACAGTCTTCATCACTGACCTCACTGCTACCACTCCATACCCTCTCGCCAGAGTCCACCTGGATTGTCCCTACGTGAACGGGGAAGTCCAAGTCGCCGTCAGGGAAAAGCCTTTTCCCATGCCTGGAGTGCAACTTCTCCTAGGCAATGACTTGGCAGAAGACCTGCAACCGACCAACCTGATCGTCATGGACAAACCCCAGGTGTGTAACTCTGTGCCAAGTAACCCTATTCTTGAGTATGTTCCAGCAGAGGTTCAAGAGAGTGATGAAGTTTCTCCTCCGGTTCTCGTGACCACCCGTGCACAAGCCGCACGTCCACAGCCAGCTGACTCTACTGCTACCGCTGTCCCTCAAGACCCTCAGAAACTACCCCCGCATCTGACCAAGTTGGAGTTCCGTAAGTTGCAGAGGGAAGATCTTACTTTAACACCATTGTTTTTCCAGGCTGAGACTCAACCCGACAGTATTCCTGGGTTCTTCCTAGAGAACGACTTGCTCTACCGCAGATATAGACCCAGTAAACTGAAGGAGGAGGACGATTGGGCCAACATCGAACAACTTGTGATTCCCACCAGCCTGCGGCCCACTATTCTACACCTGGCCCACGGAGCATTCTCCCACTACGGCTTCAACAAGACTTACCATGGGATTCGTCAAGACTACTACTGGCCAGGTATGGTAAACAACGTCAAACAGTACGTAAAACAGTGTCATACATGTCAGATGGCAGGCAAACCGAACGTCTCCATTCCCAGAGCACCACTGATTCCCATACAGGTGCCTGCGGAACCTTTCCACAGACTCATAATAGACTGTGTTGGTCCTTTACCTCGGACCAGTTCAGGTAACGCCTACATCCTAACCATCCTGTGTCCTACCACCAGATTTCCCATAGCAGTTCCAGTGAAGAACATCACGGCTGCTACGGTTATCAAACATCTATTGAAGATCTTCACTCAATACGGATTTCCCAGGGAGATTCAAAGTGACTGTGGCACCAACTTCACCAGTGATCTCTTCAAAAGGACACTGGAGGAGTTCAACATCAAACAGGTATTGTCCAGCCCCTATCATCCTGCTTCACAGGGTTCTCTTGAACGTAGTCATCAGACCATCAAAGCACTCTTGAAAAAGTTTTGTAGTGAAACCACAAAGGATTGGGATAAGCAGATTGACCTAATAATGTGTATTTTCAGAAGTCTCCCCAATGAGTCCCTAGGAGTATCTCCTTATGAGATGCTCTACGGCCGTAAGTGCCGTACTCCCCTTAAGGCTTTCAAAGACTCTCTCAGAGATGCCACCTTCAGTGAGCATCAGAATGTGCCCCAGTTTCTTCAAAACCTTCAACACATTCTAGAGAGAGTCCACCGCTTTGCCCATGATAATCTATTGAAAGCCCAGGTGAGAATGAAGACTCATTACGACCAGACCAGCAAAGTAAGAAAATTCAAGCCGGGAGACTTCGTCCTTGCTTATTTCCCTATCCCAGGTTCACCTTTACAAAACAGATTTTCAGGACCCTACTGCGTCAAAGAGTGCAGGAATAATAATAATTATGTGATAGAGACTCCAGATAGGCGGCGGAAGACCCAGCTGTGCCACGTCAACCTCCTGAAGCAATATAATGGTACTCCTCCCACTGTCTTGACTAACTATTCCACATTCACAGAACCATACATCCACAGTGAGACCTTCCCAGCTTCTCCTCCCGAAAGCACTGACAAGGAGTCAGCGCTTTCTAATTCCGAAATCCTTAATGATCTTCCCAAATACTTTCAGGATAATCATAGTGCACCTCTCGTCAAGATCTTCAGAGAACATCAAGAGTTGTTCAGAGATGATCCCCAAGAGTGTAATATTACCCAGCACGACATCCAACTGCTCCCCGACACCCGGCCGATTCGTCAACCCTTCTACCGAATCAGCCCGAGCAAGAAGGAAGTCATGCGTGCTGAGGTGCAGTACCTCTTGGACCATGGACTGGCTACACCTTGTGAGTCCCCCTGGGCCTCACCTTGTATCTTGGTGCCCAAACCCCAAGGTAAGGTGCGGTTGTGCACTGACTATCGAAAACTGAACTCTGTCACTGTCAAGGATGCTTACCCCTTGCCAAGGATAGATGACATCCTTGATGCCATTGGTAGTGCCCAGTACTTGTCCCAAGTGGACTTGCTTAAGGGGTACTATCAAGTGTGTCTTACGGAGCGCGCTAAAGAGATATCTGCCTTCATCACTCCTTTTGGACTTTTCAGATATGAACGCCTTCCTTTCGGACTATGTAATGCCCCGGCCACCTTTCAAAGAGCTGTCAACCGTGTCATCCAGGGCTTGGATAACACATACGCCTACCTGGACGATATCGTCGTAGCCTCCAACTCCTGGAGTGAACATCTGCTCCAGCTGCGACGTCTGTTCTCCAAGCTCCTGACAGCCGGCCTCACCATCAACCTGGGCAAGTCCACTTTCGCGAAAGGTAAAGTGCGTTATCTGGGTCATGTTATTGGGAGTGGCAGCATAGCTCCGTTAGACTCGCACACGCAAGCCATCCAACAGTATCCACAGCCTACCACCAGGAAGCAGCTCCTGCGCTTCCTTGGTCTTGCCTCTTACTACCGTAGGTTTGTGAGGAATTTCAGTACAGTCGCCACACCTCTAATTCTATTAACCAGTCCCAAGCAACGGTATAATTGGACCATGCAGCAAACCGTTGCTTTTGAACAACTCAAATTCCTCCTCTGTTCTAACCCCATTCTCGCCTCTCCAGATATCACCAAGCCTTTCGTCCTTCATGTCGACGCCAGTGGTACCGGCGTTGGTGGTGTCCTGATGCAACAACGAGGCGAGGAGGTTCTACCTGTCAGCTACTACAGCTACAAACTAAAACCACACCAGAGGAACTACAGCACTATTGAAAAGGAGCTACTATCCATCGTCCTGAACCTCCAACACTTCGCTCCGTACCTACAAGGCGCCAGGTCTACCACCATCTTCTCAGACCACAACCCTCTCCGCTTCCTACATCAAGCCCAATTCACCAACCAGCGTCTTCTACGATGGGCTCTGTATTTACAAGACTTCAACCTGGAGATCCGCTATATCAAGGGTTCTGACAACACCATAGCCGATGCCCTCTCCAGAGTTTATGAAGTAGAAGCAACTCCATCCATTACTCCACCACATAACGACGTACTTCTTCCAGAACCGCAGGCTTCGGGGGAGAGTTGTGACGATAATCTCCTTCAAGAGATTGAGCCTGCTCTTCCCTCCATAATTACGTCTTCACAATTATATAAAAAGACTATGGAAGAAATGTCCAACAACGACAACAACACCAGCAAGGCTTGCCAGGGTGAGCAAAAACGTATGCAGCCAGCCACCTGTTCGAACTCCAACCACCAAACTACCCGTTGATCGCTACGGCTCCGCTGATTGGTCGCCGGTCTGGCTGCACCTGCCTCGCCCCCCCCCCCCTATACTACCTGATGTCTGGGGTCGCCCCAACATCAGTCCTCAGAATGTTCAGTG
>NC_091167.1:30131066-30253566 GCF_040958095.1 Procambarus clarkii
GAACCCATAAGAAAATAAATATTACAAAAGGAAGTGTTGACGGAACACGGAAACGAGCAAGATCTAAATAAAATAACAAACGGGCAAATTCTTTGTAATTATTTTAAATAGGGAACGGCTTTGCTAGGGAACTGTAGCCTGTTTAACTTATACATTACATTGCTACTGTGTCCACTATTATCAACCTTACACAGCTAATGGGTGGGTCTCTAGCAACCTCAAACAGGTATTGGGTGGGTCTCTAGCAACCTCAAACAGGTATTGGGTGGGTTTCTTATCAGCCTCAAACAGCTATTGGGTGGGTCTCTATCAACCTCAAACTGCAATTGGGTGGGTCTCTAGCAACCTCAAACTGCAATTGGGTGGGTCTCTAGCAACCTCAAACTGCAATTGGGTGGCTCTCTATCAACCTCAAACAGCTATTGGGTGGGTCTCTATCAACCTCAAACACTTATTGCATGGTTTCTAGCAGCGTCACACAGCTTTTGTATCGGTGTCTAACAATCTCACACAGTTACAGTAAGAGTTTCAAGCACACTCTCACAAGAATTGTGAAACAATTACAACACCTCTCACTTATTGAATGTTTTTTTAGCAATCTAACACAGCTTTTCTCATTAGACATAACCTTACTGAAGCCAACATGCAAATCATAAACACTCATTCATCGCCTGAAGAGTAACAGCTGCCCCCCCCCCCTCACTCACACACAGAGACACACACACACTCAGAGACACACACAAGGAAGTGATGTGGTGGAGGCTGACTCCATACACAGTTTCAAATGTAGGTATGATAGAGCCCAGTAGGCTCAGGAATCTGTACACCAGTTGATTGACAGTTGAGAGGCGGGACCAAAGAGCCAAAGCTCAACCCCCGCAAGCACAATTAGGTGAGTACAATTAGGTGAGTACACACTCAGAACATTGCCTCACCTAAATAACACTTTCGTTTTCTCGCTCTCGGTCATAACAATTACCGCTGGAAGACAATTTCCTCCAAGAGGTGGCCCCGGTGCCCTCCCTCGCTGGCACAACAACTCGACCAGCTTCGTAATGGACCTGTCTCTCTGACGAAGCAGATAAACTGCGAACGGATATGAAACTTGCGAGATTCTGGAATTTCTTTCTCAAAATCCTCGCCGATCGTGTCCTGATTCGCGATATTGCGGTAGTAAAAGGGACCCGATTCTTTTTTTTTTTCCTTTCACATTATACATATATATCTTCCTTCCTTTCTCTTCCTTCCTTTCTCTTCCTTAACATACATATTTCTTAGTTAACGTGGAAACCTTGCCTATTGGGCCCCAATCTATCTACTTCCTCGAGAATGGACTTTTGATATTTAAAGTTATAATGCGCTTGGTCGGAAAATAGTTTTTTTTTTAAAGTTTTCAGAATCAAAGGAAGTACAGATATAAAGAGAGAGAGAGAGAGAGAGGGAAAGGGGGCGGGGCGTGTCGTTATTAACACCAATACGCTAATTTTTTTTTTTTTTTGAGATGCACATATACAAGAGTTGTTACATTTTTGTACAGCCACTAGTACGCGTAGCGTTTCGGGCAAGTCCTTAATCCTATGGTCCCTGGAATACGATCCCCTGCCGCGAAGAATCGTTTTTTCATCCAAGTACACATTTTACTGTTGCGTTAAACAGAGGCTACAGTTAAGGAATTGCGCCCAATAAATCCTCTCCGGCCAGGATACGAACCCATGACATAGCGCTCGCGGAACGCCAGGCGAGTGTCTTACCACTACACCACGGAGACTGCCTACACCACGGAGACTGCTACATAATGACTATGTAGAAGTGGTCATCAGAAGGATGGTGACCCAACTACTCTACCTCTGACAAGTCACTGAAGACAGGACTTATACCAATTGGCGGGGAAACATTTCTATATTTTCCCCGATAGAATGGAAGGAAAAGGAATCAAATTCTTGTAGTTCATAATCCTCCAAGATTCGGTCCTCTGCTCGAGGAAATATGTCAACTTGTCGGTCATGAACTGATCGATTAGTTGAAAACTACCGCCCTATTGCTTAACATTGATCTGGCACATATCACTACTATTGCTTTCCATCTAACTTTTGATGACGTTTAACGTTGATAAATGATAAATTCCTCATGTTTAATCATGAGGAAAAAAACGATGTACCTAATTTTGTTCATTTTTATTTATATATACAAGAGTTCTTACATTCTTGTACAGCCACTCGCATGCTTAGCGTTTTGGGCAGGTCCTTAATCCTAATATTTCTCCCCAGAACACGACCCCGCTAAATCGTTTGACAACTAGGTACCCATTTTACTGTTGGGTGAAAAGAAGCTACAGTTAAGGATTGGCGCCAAGTAAATCCTTCCCCGGCCCGGTTACGAACCTAGGCTAAAATGCTAGCGAAACGCCAGGCCAGCGTCTTACCATTATGCCACGGGGACTGGTAATGCTAAGGCATCACTCGCATAGTCATAGATAGTTCATATTGTGAGTCTTGGGAGTCACCCGAAGACGAGACATAAATGTATGAATGCACGCAAGAAATCCAACAGTGCGAAGATTATATATAAGAGCCATCGGTAGCAGAAAATATATATATTATCCTTCAGCAATTCACAACACTGTAGAGGCCGCACTTGGACTACGCCGTGCCGTTCTGGTCCTCGTAAAATAAATATAAACAGAGACTAGAAACAAAAGAGGGTGGGGAGGGGAGGAAGAAACTGCTACCTGGAAACGGGTGGGTCGACTGCTTGTAAATTGTTGGCCAGATCGTGTTTTAGGGAAACTATATAGGCAAGGCTTTATATGAACAACGGCAATATAAAATGTTAAAACCTGTAACGGGAGCCAGGAGTTATTTGCTCTTGTACCCAGCATAGTATATAGTACATAGAGTTTTCATAGTTGAAAAACTCGAGTTTTTCAAAGGAGTTACAGATATAAAGATATCTGGATTATATAAGACTATAAATAGGTTTCTGACACGGTCGAATAGTTCCAAACTCCCAACAATGGATTTGGACTTAATGGATAAACGACGTGATGGATAAATTAATTTTTTTGAGGGGCTCCTGCAAAGTACTGATTTTGAAACAAACAGGAATATAGATTTGGGCTAGCATTAGTGAGAACAAAGGTTTAAAATGCTTCAAAGATAGAATAAATATATATATGGGAGAGAAGGGTTAGACTTAATGGGGACCCGCCAAGTATGGTCCATCAGACTGCGTTGCTCCTTAGTACATAAATTCTTATGAAAGGAACAAATCCACAATGGCCGTGACGAGGATTCGAACTTGCGTCCGAGGGTATCCCAGACACTGCCTTAATCGACTGAGCTACGACAGGGTAAAAGACTTGAAACCGAAGTTCTACTGAACTTACTGGATTCTCGAGTTCTCTGTGTCTTATGAAAGGTCTTTATCTTACCTTTCTTAAGCCCAATTTAGATTATACAGTTCAGTTTTAGTCATCGCTCTTTTAAATGGACATAATTTCACTTCAGATCGCAAGTAGAATGAAAAAGTTAATTCCAGGAATTACAAAATTCCTTTTTGAAGAGAGCTTAGAAAACCTAATTTACATTCTCTAAAGAGATGAAGTGTGAAGTGATATGACTGAAATGTGTAAATGGATGAATAGGTATAATAAATGGATATTAATAGGGTGTTCAGCCAACCTGTCCTCCTACAAAGAACTTCGCATTTCACTCGAATGTATTACATAAGGTCAATACGTCGTACCAGAAAATGGAAGCGGCTCGCGAAAGTGACGTACGGTCCTGTTTTCTGTTTTGGGTCCTCTGGTAGGTTAGGAGAGGACACTTTAAATTGATAATTTTCTTGACTTTGGGAAACCTTAAGAGGACGGGCTGGTTCAATACATCGACACAAAGTACAACATGGAGCAATGGAAATAAATATGTATAGATTCGGGAAAAAACATGGGTAAATACTGGTTTGGAAACCGAGTACATTTTTTGGAACAAACTGACGAGTACCATAATATATAAAGAATTATATCACGTTAAAGTTAGTTGATATAATCCAATATGAAATTTCCCCTGCATAAGCTAAACAGCCTTCTGAAATGTCCTCTATTATAATGCCCTTATTAAATAGCGTCGGAATTTACCAACCCTGCACACACAGCCCGTTCTCACCAGCGTTCCCAACGTCAAGAAACTGTCGTACTATAGTGCCTTATCCTAACCTACCATAGGACCCACGAGCAGAAAACGGAACATCAGGCCAATCTTTTTTTTCCCCTTAGGGAAAGTGAACGTCAAATTGCGACGTGCTAATAGGAGGACGGGACGATACACAGGTAAATGAAACTAACCTGTCGTTACACTTAATATACGACAGTTTTGTCGTTAATAAAACCAACGTGAAAAGCATAGAGAATATATAAGAATTTAGTGTTTTTTCTTTTATATAGCTGGTAACGTTTGTTATTTTGCCTATATAAACTTCACCTCTGTGATGAGACATTATTTATTTTCAATTTATTGCTGAACATGTCTGTGTCCACAAAAGTAATTTGGTGGATCAGTCTTGTGTCAGCTGCTCGTCCCTGCAATAATATAAACAAAAATGTTGGTTGCGTGTGGAAACTTTTGCAACACAACAGCATGTTGTTTTATGGAAATTTTGAGCATTGGTTTGGAGCCGTGTCCACCAGAGGTCGTGACTGTGACTGGTGTCCACCAGAGGTCGTGGCTGTGACTGGTGTCCACCAGAGGTCGTGGCTGTGACTGGTGTCCACCAGAGGTCGTGGCTGTGACTGGTGTCCACCAGAGGTCGTGGCTGTGACTGGTGTCCACCAGAGGTCGTGACTGTGACTGGTGTCCACCAGAGGTCGTGGCTGTGACTGGTGTCCACCAGAGGTCGTGGCTGTGACTGGTGTCCACCAGAGGTCGTGGCTGTGACTGGTGTCCACCAGAGGTCACCACCACTGCAGAAAGTGGTGATGACCTCTGGTGGGTACCATTCACACTGAACGAAACTGAAACTAATCATGTGCACTTTACGTTCACAATCCTATACTTCACATGCAACTTACACAACAGGACCTGCGGCATGAAACGCCCCCCCCCCACACGTAAGTACAAAACAGCCAACCATGCGGTCCATCGTATTTGTTTTTTCCCCATTAGGAAGCGTCATCACGTGCCAGTGTCACTGGTACACGTATCGCTATACACAGTCCACACGCTCCCGACGACTATTGGGACTGACACGTCCTCGACGACTATTGGGGCTGACACTCCCTCGACGACTATTGGGTCTGAAACGCCCTCGACGACTATTGGGACTGACACGTCCTCGACGACTATTGGGGCTGACACTCCCTCGACGACTATTGGGTCTGACACGCCCTCGACGACTATTGGGACTGGCACGCCCTCGACGACTATTGGGACTGACACGCCCTCGACGACTATTGGGACTGACACTCCCAGTTTCCCCCTGAAGCGGGTGTTCTTTCTGACGCGAATTTCCTGCCGAGATAAACCAGTTTTAGCGAGTTTAACGAGGCTGCCGACCCGTATTGACGTGGGGGTAACTTCCCCCGAGTTAACAGAGGCAACCTGAAGTTTTTTGTTAGGGTGATGAGGAGAGGGAATGATAATGCTTGCGTGTCATTATTATTCTCGATGGGGGGGAGGAGGTACCCGGCGGTGCCCAGGTGTTGGACACACACACACACACACACACACACACATACACACACACACACACACACACACACACACACACACACACACACACACACACACACACACACACACACGCGTACACACACACACACACACACACACACACACACACACACACACACACACACACACACACACACACACACACACACACACACACACATACACACACATACACCCACTCACGTTTCGCTAACTACATTAACGCAGAAGAGTAAGGGGAGACATGGTCACTACCTACAAAATTCTCAGAGGAATTGACAGGATAGATAAAGATGAACTGTTTAACACGGGTGGTACGCGAACAAGGGGACGCAGGTGGAAACTGAGTACCCAAATGAGCCACAGGGACGTTAGAAATTTTTTTTTCAGTGATGTGGTGGAGGCTGACTTCATACACAGTTTCGAGTGTAGATATGATAGAGCCCAGTAGGCTCAGGAACCTGTACACCAGTTGACTGACAGTTGAGAGGCGGGAACAAAGAGCCAGAGCTCAACCCCCGCAAGCACAAATAGGTGAGTACACACACCCTCTTCATCTTCCCTCACCATACAACCCTCCAAGCTTATCACGCTTTTCCTTTTCCCAATAACGTAAGTGTTCGAATCGGAGTTTTCTAGCTAAACTCTCTGGAAATCTGAAATAGGATCAGAACTAAATTTGAAAGTGCAACTTGGGTGAGCCAAGACTCAACCTTTCCTCATGATAAAATAGTGTTTTTTTTGTAGTTATGTGGGGAGCCGGTCGGCCGAGCGGACAGCACACTGGACTTGTGATCCTGTGGTCCTGGGTTCGATCCCAGGCGCCAGCAAGAAACAATGGGCAGAGTTTCTTTCACCCTATTCCCTTGTTACCTAGCAGTGAAATAGGTACCTGGGTGTTAGTCAGCTGTCACGGGCTGCTTTCTGGGGGTGGAGGCCTGGTCGAGGACCTCAAAAAGATGTGGATGATCGTGCAAATATCAACGTGATGGAGAAAAACAAGGTAGAATTTTAGAACTATTCAATTTATAGAAATGACAATGGAAAATAAAGCTAAAAATTTAACTTAAATATTCCTAAGACTAGTATAGCACATATATGTACTATATTAGCCCTTCAAAATGACATCCCTTCAGTTCATTTTTATAAGCGTTCGTTGCCAGACCTAAACAAGGAAGTATTTGGTTTAATAGCTACTAATTCTCTTGTTATATTCGTTGAACGCGTTCGAAATTGGATTAAAGTGAAAGGATATCATTTTGAGTATGTACGGTAACAGAAATACAATCTGAAACATAATAAATTATATAAAAAATTCCTAGTGATTTTCTTTTATACATTGCCTATGGGGCTAGACTTTTGTGATGCCTTGTATATGTGCTAGATTAATATCTAAGACATGACTTTCGTTATAAGTTTCTTAGACAAGCCAGACTTTTGTTGTAGCAAGCCAGTTGCATGTAAATTACGTTTTCATGAATTACTAGATAAAAGTCATGGTAGTGAATGGTTTATGCACCGGGTATATCTTCATTATACTGATTTATTTAATATCAAGTCATGTTTTTTTTTTTATTTTTTCAAAATAGGATAAAATTGGTGATAATATCGTACATTCTTGCAACACTATTATTACGCCTGTATAGCGATTATATATAGACATACGTTCACCGAGCAAGAATATTATTAATACCTTTTCGCAAATTGTTTGTATGGTTTGGAATCGAGTCTGAAGCCAATCAACCTTTGCAGGGATATTAAGGTCATAACGACAGCTTATATTGACCAAACAGTTAAAATATTTTGAGCTTAAACATAAATTTAGTCAAAAATATATTCAGTGTATTCACATCTATAAGCTAGGTACACCTCAAGGTGTAATATACATAAATATTATGTACAGAGAAGGTTCAAAGGGTTGAAATAATTCAACCCTCTCACTTCATTTGCTATCTCGTAAAAAATGCATCTCTTTTGCCAAGCCAGACACATTCGAACCAAGGCAACACATAATTTATTGAGACCGATGCTCAGAGAACGTCAATATTTCGCTGCTTTAACATTTACTATTACCATGGATTTTTTTTCAACCCTGGTGTGGTCGATTACCGGAAAATGGGCTGAATAATTATTGTCTTGTAAATAGTTCACACATTGGAAGAAAGCCGGAGCTGTTATCGGGAGCTTAGAGGACTTTACAGCAGAGTGAACTGATGAAATCTGGGATAATCCGCGCATCAACAAACCATCAATTCTCTGTTGGATTAAATGAACTTTTCTCGGCGATCTGAGTTAATACACGCAGGACGAGTTAATTGGTTTACAGAAGACAATTGGTCTTGCTGAAAAAAATTATATATATGTTGTTGAATATGACCGAAGAGGTAAGATTAATAATTCTAACACGAATTTTCTTAATATTTCTTATGTTTTTCTTCACTGTCGATGGTAATTAAAATATAAATTCTTCAAAATTTATTTTTATTTGTTGTCTGACGCCTCAACGCGTTTCGTAATTTCTTATTACATTTTCAAAGACTTAGTTTACACATAAAAGTTCATCGTACTTATAGTCGTTTTGGGTGAGGTGATATGACACAAAAGGTTTGGGTGAGGTGAGAGATGAGGTGACAAACTCAAGACAGAACACGATACAATGGGTATAATTTGGGAATGAAAACATAAGAATGGAAGTAACTGCAGAAGGCCTGTTGGCCCATACTTCCTCTTGCTGCTTCTATGTTGGTTCGGGGTCTTGAAGTGGGTAGAATATAGTTGTGCATTAATTGGCTATTGATTGCTGGTGCTGACTTTTTGATGTGTAATGCCTCGCTGATGTCGAGTCTCCTGCTATCGTTGCATCTATATCGATGATTTCTGTGTTGCTTGTTAAGATTTCTCTGGTGATGGTCTGGTCGTGAGAAGAGATTATATGTTTCTTGATGGAGCCCTGTTGTTTATGCATTATTAATCGCCTGGAAAAAGACGTTGTTGTCTTGCCTATATACTGAGTTCTTTGGGACTTACAGTCCCCAAGTGGACATTCGAAGACATAGACGTCGTTGGTTTCCTTCAACGCGTTCTGTTTGGTATTTGGGGAGGTTTTCATGAGTAGGTTGGCCGTTTTTTTGGTTTTATGGTAAATTGTCAATTGTATTTTCTGATTTTTGTCTGTAGGGATAACGTTCCTATCAAAAATATCTTTCAGGACCCTTTCCTCCGTTTTATTAGCCGTCAAAAAGAAGTTCCTGTCAAATAGTCTAATAGGGGGCAAAAGTGTTGTGTTGGTTGACTCTTCAGAGGTTGCATGGCGTTTCACCTTTCTTTTTATGCCTTTCTTTGAATCAACTAGAGATCCTAGAACTGCCAGTTTCCTCTTTCAGCGCCTTAGTGTGGCGATCCAGAGAGGAAAGGCACGCTGCATCTACGGTTTCTGCCCGCCTTCTTAGGAGCTGGAGGAACTCGACAACCTGTGCCAAGCAGCCTTGCACCTGGCATGTAACCTATGTTGTAACCCTTTTGTGTAATTAAATTTTAAATGAAATAAAATATAATTACAATAAATATAATATATTATATATATATATATATATATATATATATATATATATATATATATACATATATATATATATATATATATATATATATATATATATATATATATATATATATATATATATATATATATATAACTGAAAACTCACACCCCAGAAGTGACTCGAACCCATACTGCCAGGAGGACTCTGCAACTGGTGTACAAGGCACCTTAACCACTCGACCATCACGACCGGACAAAAGATGAGGGTAGCCGAGGCTAATTCCCCATCATCCGCCGGCACCATATTTCCTACGACGTTTCATTCCACTATGGAATATCTGAAGATAAGGAATAAATATACAAGGTGCAAATTTATCTTTTAAGTACACATATAATAGAGGTGAAGTTGTGTGGAGGGGTAAGGATATGTAAGCACACAGATACGTCAGGGACGTTTAAAAACAGCAGAGATACGTCAAGGACCTTCAGTAACAGCAGAGATACATAATTTCCAGTAGCAACAGTGATATGTCCTCACCAACTTTTTTTCAGGTGAATGTCCATTTCAATATAAAAATCAGCGAATGGTGCAAATAACTCAGTACCTCTTGATTTTATTATTTATTGAATGCAATGATCATTTGGGTTCACTAGAGAATAATTTAAGCAAATGGATTTTTGTTATATTTTTTCTTATGTCTATATCGTATTTTTTGTTCAGGTATTTTTTCATGATTACTAGATCAGTTAATTTCAGCATATTGTTAAAATAATCCAAAAGTTAAATTTTATGATAAATTTCGTAAACATAAAATTTGAATTATATTTCAATTAACAAATGAAGCTCCAGTCTTCGATGATATAAATCGAATTAAAGATTATATATATTGAGGGATAGAACCCCTCAAGAAATATTTCTTGCTTCATGAAGACGACGCAGTCGGAAGCGAAAGGAGTAGTTCCTTCCCTGGTAGACGTTTTTAATAAACCAAAAAATAATATTGCAGCTAGTTGTTTATGAAGCTTAAATAGTTATTGATTTAATACTGGTAACACAATCTTAATATTTATCCTTAGGTAGCCTGCCGTGTGAAAACAAACATATTAACTTCTTACTTTCAATTCCTACATTCGTACATCTCTCTATGCCCTAATAATATCTTTTAGTACCGTTCCTTCTTGTCCTCCTTCGTCTCCTCCTTCGTCTTCTCCTTCTTCACTTCCCCATCTTCCGCTCCCCAACTTTGGAAAATATTCCCTACTCATCCGTCTCACCCCGGTGCTGGATTACCATGGACCCCACTACAACACGCCCATTAAAACTTGCAACATAGCAAAAGCAGAAAATAGAGTTTCTGAGATGAGCTTCAAGATCTGGTACATTAATATAAACATACAATACTACACGATTGGGAAATTTAAAGATTGTTGGGGATCATGATCTCTCTATTAGTTTTACCGACAAAATGTATAATGCCTGAAGCAGTATTGCTGGAGAATAAGGCAGAGAAGAGGACAGATAAAATATAGTAGAATTTGCCTCTTTAATGAAAAGGGAATGAAACCTGGAAGAAAATATTAATGCTGACAGTAATGCATTCGAAGACTTCATCATAGGAACAGTAGCAGGGAGGCAAAACAAAAAGAAAAGAGAGAGAAAGAGAGAGAGAGAGAGAGAGAGAGAGAGAGAGAGAGAGAGAGAGAGAGAGAGAGAGAGAGAGAGAGAGAGAGAGAGAGAGAGAGAGAGAGAGAGAGAATGAGAGAGAGGTACTCTAGAGCTTCTTATCATACAACAGGAGGCATACGAAGGAATATAACCGCAATAACATGTCTTCCGTGGGCAATATTCAGGGAGCAGCGGAAATTACTGATGTGATGAGGGCGAACTTCCTAATCATGGGAAGCTCCAACGATAGCGAGATGAATTGTGAATAATGGAACCCCCTACAAGGAGGGTTCCAGTCTTGAAGATCCTATCTGGTGGAAGCTGTAAACAGGAACTTCCTAACACAGCATATGAAATTATTATTGTTATGGAGGGAGAAAAGACCAACGTTAATTATACTGTTAGACTAGATCTGACTTGCACTCATAATTAGACAGACATTAATAGCATAGAGTACAAAATAACAGAAGAAACCGGTGGCTATTGTGTGATGGGATTTGACTATATAGTAGAGATGGAAATCAGGAAGTTACAAAGGAGTTTTGGCAATAGACTCTGATACTGGAAAGGGAAAGGGGAGACTGTCAGGGGAGAGATAGGGTGGTTTTTATGTGTAAAGACATGGGAGGAAAACTGGTGTTTAAAGATCATTAAAACGAGAGTAACTAATGGGCACAAAATGTAGGGAAGAGAGAGAGAGAGAGAGAGAGGTACGACAGGGAAGTAAAAAAATATGGTAAGAGAGGTTTAAAGAGTAAGAAATAAGAACAGTAAGGGAAGGGAGAGAAGTAAACGAGGTAAGGGATGGAAAAAGAGGCGAGGTGCATATGAAAAGATGATAAATGCGAGATATATTGACAAATGAGAAGGGGTGAGAGGGGTTGTAAAGGACGGAAATACAGGTGAAGGTAGTGAAGCACCTTGAAGACATTATGGTGAAGGAAGATCAATACTCCTCCAACGCTCGCCGCCTGAGGGAGTAAGTGGCGGGCTCTCAGGCTGTAACACATTCTCCTAAGTAATTTAATAATGTACACTAAACTGCCATCGTTATTGCTCGTCATAGATTACAGGTCGATGTAGTGTGCTTGGTATATATATTCCATGACACTACAACAAGCGCAGATATACTACATCACAAGGGTTTACCTTGTAAATACCAGCCGATATACGGAAATATTTACATATAATTGTTATTGGAACCAAGTAGCATAAAATATTTAGTACCATTTGTTAGAACAAATCTGGAATATATAGCACCAGCGTCGAGACTGAATGTCATAAAGCACAAGGAGGATGAAGGAGAAAGAAATGAAATAGGGTAAAATCCATTAACATATCATGAATTATACAATGAAATATCATGGTATAATCCATTATACACCAGTTGATTACGAAATGAGCCGTGGGACCCGTACCTCGTCCCTCTCCTGCGAGTCAAAATAAAGTTGGGTACAACTAGGTGAGACCCCCCACCTCAGTGTGATCCCTCGAGTGTCATCCCGTCACGTGCGGCCCCAGCCCTCGCTCGTGGTCAGTCCGCTTGTCTCACCACTCTCCTGGCTGACGAGTCCCGTCAATCACGAGACTTTGGGAACCCGGGTGCCACAAGGCAACAGCACACACACAAAGAATCTTTAGAACTATCCTAAAAGCTAATATATCATTATTCTGTATAAAATCGAACTGAAAAAGTGAGGCCTGCCAATATCTCGTAATTATATATATATATATATATATATATATATATATATATATATATATATATATATATATATATATATATATACATACATATATATATATATATATATATATATATATATATATATATATATATATATATATATATATATATATATATATATATATATATATATATATATCGATATCAAATATTTTATGTGTATTTACACTGATATTGAACGTCCAGAACGGAAGTATAATTGCATCTCAATTCGGTAGCAACCGCAGTTTCAGTTAAAAACAAATCATTAATTAGAGCGGGCAATCCATTAACTTGCTAACGAGCTTTACGCTCTAATTACATCCAACAGCCAGAATCGTTTCTTAATTATGCTATATAACAGGATGGCCATTTTTATTCATTGCCGGAATATTGTCTCATTTGGGGTGGTTGTTGAAAGTGATTTAGTTTTTCGGATTTTTGTTTTGTTTATATATTTCCATTCCCAGTGCAGCCAATTTCCTGATAGGTGAGAGTTTCATAATTATTCTCCACAAGACTGCCTGCGGAATTTATATATTCTGTCTGTTTTGACTTTTATCTTCATTCGTTATGGCTTCATGTTCTTTTTGCTTAACATTTGTTGTTATCATTCTTTTCCGCCGAAAGAGTACTTTTGTTGTTATCACGATGGTACACTGATGGAGTACTTTTGTTGTTATCACGATGGTACACTGATGGAGTACTTTTGTTGTTATCACGATGGTACACTGATATAGTACTTTTGTTTTTATTACTACACCGGCACACTGAAGAACTTCTGTCTCCACGATGGAACGCTGTTATTTTAGTATTCATGTAAATCATTCTTGGAACATTATTTTTGTGAATTATTTTCAATATATGTAGTTCCCTAAATAAATATTGTAATAATTAACATTATTATTGCTATTATTATTATCAATATTATTATTATTATTATTATTATTATTATTATTAATATTATTATGATTGCTATTATTATTATTATTATTATTATTTTTTTTTTTTTTTTTGAACGTCATAAAGTTAGAAAGTAAGTAGAATATGGATATAATTGTCCGTAGACTTCATCCGGCGTTCTGTGGTTTTACAATTTTATTTTGACATTTATTCTGATACGAGATTAGTAATGAACATAAACATGTGTGTGTGTGTGTGTGTGTGTGTATGTGTATTCACCTATTTGCGCTTGCGGGAGTTGAGCTCTGCTTTTTTGGTCTGCCTCTCAACTGTCAATCAATTGTAACTAACTACTAACTAATTTTTTTCCCCCCCACACACACACCTAGGAAGCAGCTCTGTAACAGCTGTCTAACTCCCATGTACTTATTTACTGCTAGGTAACAGGTGCATCATGGTGAAAAAAACTTTGCCCATTTGTTTCTGCCTGGTCTGGGAATCAAACCCGAGCCACATAATTACGAATCCTGCGCGCTCTCCACTCAGCTACCAGACTCCTCAGCTTCCCCCCCCCCTTACTGCTCGATTAAACATAGTACAATATACAGGGAGGAATTACATATGTTTATGAATATTTTTGATGTGTTTTAAAGACAGTGTAATTTCGGTATTGAATATAGTTTATTTTTTGGAGAAATCTTTGTAATGCATGGGAACAGATAAAATTATACACGAGTTGCTAGTAATATAAACCATGAATTCAACTGTGTCGTAAGTAATTTATATCGTCCATACAACTGTGCAAGAATATTACAAGTTACATGTATAATCAATTGAACTACCTCAGTGTTATGAGTAATGTGTGGCAATCATACAACTGAGCCAGATTGTCATGAGATAAAGATTCATGAATCCATTCAATTATTTCAGTGTCATAAATATTATATATCATCCATCTATATAACTATTAGACATACCAGACTGTCAGAGAAAAATTAGAAGTATTAAGCCACAGTTGGCGATTGCCTTAAATAGAACTACGTTCTGCTCGATTTCTGAATAATCTGTGTATGTTGCTATTACCTTTCCTATGCTATGGGAAACATTATTGTAATATTTTATGACTATGAATTTACTTAAATACTAATTGTGTTTAGAAAAAATGCGTACAGCTCGATGAGTAGGTAACAGGGGCATCATGGTGAAACAAACTTTGCCCATTTGTCTCTGCCTAGTCCGGGAATGGAACCTAGGCCACAGAATTACGATTAACGCGCGCTGACCACTCAGCTACCACACCCTCTTGTGTGTGTGTGTGTGTGTGTGCAGAGCGCTTTGTCCAATTGATTACCTTTCCTGAAAATATCATCCACAAGTGTAAATCACTATTGCAATCAAATATTTATAATTGCTATTATGTCTCTACAGTAACAGCATCGAATTCTTTCCCATAATCTACAATCCTAGGGAAGAGTGGCGATTTATATCCTTTAACTTATCAGACGCCCTAAATTAGTTTACATCCCCTCCTGTATTAATGGACGGAGAGTAAGTTAAACGAGAAAAAGAAAATGAAACCATTTACGGATAGCGAGAGTATATCTAGTGCTTAATAGAGCGAGTAAGATAAATACTTGAATTGGTGCAGTACTGGTTTAAGCATCATGGGGAACTAAATTGCAAATGAAGAAGGGAAGGCATAAGGAGAACTGGACGAGATTAACGAGATTATAACCCATGATATAAAGTAAGACAGCGAAGTCTTATAGAGGAGTGAGTGAATATATAGAATGAAATATGAACAGTGATGTCTATTGCTTCAGAAAAGCGATAGAAATTATTCTGGAAACGTGTAGAGTTTTGATTTAAATCACCCCTGTGTTTGAGCATGTAAAGAGTGACACCCAGTGTGATCTCTATCATGCTAAATGATTACTAAAATGTTAAGAGTGAAGGCCAGCGTGTTCTCTATCATGCTACATGATAACTCGGTTAGAAAAGGAATGCATGTGAGCATCTTCAGTTAACAATATATCAAAGAAGCCGCTCTATTCTTCGCTGTCTTTTGAGTTCATAAATTAATGAAATTATATACAATATGTAACTCGTATTCGTTATCAATAACATCTGATGATTATAGACACCAATACGTGTTTCAAGATTCAAGCAATTTCTTGTAAGTGTTTGTATGTATATCAGCATACTCAACATGCATTTGTAACAATTAGTGTACTTCTTATCTCAAATGTATTTCCAATCCCCATTGTATCTCCAATCCTTTCCACGTATATCTAACTAACCATGTATCACTTATATAATTTTATTTGTATCTCCCATGCCATTATAACCCTTCTGTTGTTTTTAGCTCATGTATTTCTAACCAGCAACTACTCCTAACTTACCATTTCATTTCGAGCCTCACCCAAGTATTTCTAACCCCCCCCCCCTTCCAGTTTATTTCATACGAAGCAGAGAGAGGGTAGAATGTAACAATTCGACTACTGAGGGTCGTTAGAAGGATATTAACAAACTACCAGTTTTGCGCCAACAGTAACTACCAGGTTTCACAAACATTGGGTACCATTGTTTGAAAAAGTTCTGGAACCAGTTCTGCATAAAGAAACGTGGTTTATGCTGTACAAACAGAAGAAACCATTGTTCCACAAACAGAAGGAACTATTGTTGCACAGATAGTAAGAACAATTGTCGCACACATAGCAGGGACCAGTGACGCATAAACAGTGTGTACCATTGTTGCACAAACAGAAGTAACCATTGTCAACCCATCCTCCGAATTGACAGTACGTTTTAATACTAAGTGTAATAAGTACATTTCCTGACTGTTATACATAGTACATAATTGCACTTATGAGCCTGTTACGTTTACCTCCCCATTTAATTCTCCTCGTTTTCTGTTAAGATACTCAGAATTTTAGGATGAAGTTTATCGTTCAGTTTGCTATACACAAGTTTTAAATATCAGAAATTTCTTTTTTAGTTTTATTAAACAATAGAGATTTTATACAAAATTTTAAAATATCGTGAGTTACTTTAAAGTTATTTAAATATTTTAGTTTTGTTTTATGTGTGTAATAAAACTGTAATATCAATATAGTTATAGGTTAAGTAGTAATTGTAATTCAGAAACAATAAAATGCTTATCTTCAAAAACTTAGACGGTAAGGTTAGGTCGTGGTTTTCTATTCAGCTTTTCAGGTAAACTGAAATATTCACAATATATTTGACAGTACGATTTAATACTAAGTGTAAATAAGTACAATTCCTGACTGTCATACATAGTACATAATTGCACTTACGGTGCTGTTACATATATCTCCCCATTTTTGGAGGACGGGCTGCCATTGCTACACAAGCATCAGGAACCATTGCAACACAAACATCAGGGACGAATGTTGCACAAACAATACTGCCAAAAGAAACAGAGGGAAACGTAGATCCCATTTATTTCACGACATTTCACTCGAATGAAAACACACAAGTTATTGCTAGCTGCTGAAAATATATATAAATAGATCACATTTATTGTGCGTGAAGGCTGGATCCGGCAGTAGCAGGGAGAGAGAAATACCGGGCGAGCCAGGGTCAACATTCACGACATATATTTTCCACTAAATTCTTTAAGAATTTGACCGTCATTCTCACCGGATAAGAGATAACTGAACCAATTTTCATGCACCTGACGACCTAAACTCGAAGGGAAAACTGTGCCTGAAACACAGAGGTCAAAATGAACTCTCTGGGCAAAAGTTTGGAGTTATCTCCAATATAAGTTAAGGTTTGAGAGATCTGCAGGACCGTGGGAGAGAGAAGCTTGGACAACCTGGCTTTTTTGTTCATTGTCTTGCACTGTTCACTGTTGCTGCTTTGCCATTCACTGATGTTATTGCCTAGCTTTTCACTCCTCTTCAGCTCTTGCCATGTTCGGTGTTGCCAGCTTTGCCATGCTGGTCTTTGTTTTCTTACCATGTTCTTTGTTCTTAATTACCATGCTCGTTTTTGATGTCTTGCCATGCTCATTGCTATCTATCTTGCCATGCTCGTTGCTATCTTGCCATGCTCGTTGCTATCTTGCCATGTTCGTTGCTATCTTGCTATGATCGTTGCTATCTTGCCATGCTCGTTGCTATCTTGCCATGCTCGTTGCTATCTTGCTATGCTCGTTGTTATCTTGCCATGCTCGTTGCTATCTATCTTGCCATGTTCGCTGCTGCTCTCTTGCCATGCTCGTTGCTATCTTGCTATGCTCGTTGCTATCTTGCCATGCTCGTTGCTATCTTGCTATGCTCGTTGCTATCTTGCCATGCTCGTTGCTATCTTGCTATGCTCGTTGCTGCTCTCTTGCCATGCTCGTTATCATGCCAAACTCATTCTGCCTATTAGGCAAATCGGGCCTTGCATACTAGTTAATGTATCAGCCTAAACTATTTATCTATTTTTCCTTAGCTAAGAATAATTTATTTCCGTGAAAACGAGTTCATAAAGTATAACTGCACACTTTACAAACGAATAGGAGAGGCATCCAGATATCCTGGTAAAAGTGATGTTATCGGCTAAAGCGTTTCGAGTTCCCATTAAGTAAAATCAATAAACTTTCCTAACAATTGAAGCTAATTAGCAAATTGATTCCTTCGCCTCAATTGTTCTTTTTTTTCGTAATGTTGGTAATCAAATGGCTATTCCCTTTGACGAGCATTTGTTAATTACGCAATTTCACGCTCGACAAAGTGTCTTCCCGAACACATTAGCGAAGACGATAATTTGAGAATTATCTCAGAATACAACTTACAGATCTCTGAGAGATCCAAAATCCATCTCATTACGGGCTGACGAGAACATTTTGGACAGAGGTGAGTCGTATGGTGAAGGCTGCCCAAAAGCTTTACTACCACATCGACCGGTGTCAAGCCAAATGGGGGTAAGTATTCTCCTTGAATTCCTTCTATAAATATGAGTCGAGCAACTATGCAGGTGAGAGGGTACAGGTCTCTGGTGATTCAGGTACTTTATTGCAGTCACCTGCAAGGGGGGGGGGGCTTAGTGTTCGATCTGAGGATAAGTAAAATAACATTTTTCATTTTTGGAGAGAAAGCTGGGAGGAAAAAGATACTCTAATATATTTTATATTATATATATATATATATGTCGTACCTAGTAGCCAGAACGCACTTCTCAGCCTACTATGCAAGGCCCGATTTGCCTAATAAGCCAAGTTTTCATGAATTAATTGTTTTTCGACTACCTAACCTACCTAACCTAACCTAACCTAACTTTTTCGGCTACCTAACCTAACCTAACCTATAAAGATAGGTTAGGTTAGGTTAGGTAGGGTTGGTTAGGTTCGGTCATATATCTACGTTAATTTTAACTTCAATAAAAAAAATTTACCTCATACATAATGAAATGGGTAGCTTTATTATTTCATAAGAAAAAAATTAGAGAAAATATATTAATTCAGGAAAACTTGGCTTATTAGGCAAATCGGGCCTTGCATAGTAGGCTGAGAAGTGAGTTCTGGCTACTAGGTTCGACATATATATATATATATATATATATATATATATATATATATATATATATATATTTATATATATATATATATATATATATATATATATATATATATATATATATATTATACATATATATATTACAAAGGACGAGATATATATATATTGAAAATTAAACTGAAGACGAGTCTTAATATAACTTATTATCGCTAACTGACCTCACCCTGATTCCGGTTCTCAGATTAAACACTAATTACCCTTTATCGCAATCTCTTGCACCGATTGGTAGAAGAAAAATTACCCTTAATCATCATGTCGCTGGCAACACTTCTTAAATAAAACACTAGTTATGCTCTGATACAAAAGACAAAACGAATGTAAAATTTCTCCACATTTTAGCGTGAGAAATTTATGTAAACAGATGATAGTGATATCAATCACACTATTATATTTCGAGAGAAAAGTCAACGCAAAAAATTATTTTTTTAGACTGCCGTCACGAGATTGAACCTTGACAATTAGAGCCAAATTGGTCTTCGTCAAAACGGGATTCGAGTGTATTCCTTTAATATGATTCCAAAGCCTATATCTGACCGATATTGCATGTAGTAATTGATTTCCTCGGTGGGTTTTGTAGAATATCAGTCACTGGTTGCGACTTTAATACAGATTTCGAGAGCTTACCCATGTCACCCATAAAGTTAGAAAAAAAGAGAAAATAGAGAAAAAGTAGGGAAAAGGGCGAATAAATGAGAAGTCATAAAAACTAAAAAACTGAAACGAAATTAGTCACATGGGGAAATATAACGGAATAAGGGTCGCCAGAGTCAGAAAACGTCCAACAACGACATCCAAGTAATCGCATGAAAAATATATGATATAATTGAACCATACTTCCGTGAGATTCAATACAAGATTTGTGGGTAGAACCACTCTGTACCTGGAAAAAATAATAACTTTGTTCTGGTTGTCAGAACCACACCGGCGGGAAGGATATCTCTGCCTGAGAATCACCAATCACCTAATCACTAGGAGATGTTCTTATGATTGGCGCAGCATGAGGTGAGTCTGTTGATGGCTGAGCGCCTTGTGTTGTGGCGGCCATTTTATGATCGAGAAAGAAATTTGTTCCGCTTAGTGGAACTTTGAGAACATTTGGTATATAAAAAACATTAAGGGTGCGATGTTGTAGACAAATATACTGACTAGAATAGGTCGAGGATAGAAATGAGAAGAGGAATGTTCTCAAACGGTTCTGTATTTTGTCCAAAATTTGAACCACTCTCCATCCTGGAGAGTGGTTCCAGAGAGAGAGAGAGAGAGAGAGAGAGAGAGAGAGAGAGAGAGAGAGAGAGAGAGAGAGAGAGAGAGAGAGAGAGAGAGAGAGAGAGAGAGAGAGACAGCAGGAGGGAGAGAGAGAAAGAGAGACAGACAGACAGACAAAAACAGATAGACATACAGAAAGACACAGAGACAGATTTGCACAAGGAATAACTTAGTGTCTGCCATATTAACAACAAACACCCGGGTGCTGAACATGGCAACCAGTACTGATCCCCTAGACAGGGTGCGCACCGTAATTACCGACAGTGATGAGTCTTAGATCTCAGTCTTTGTTGCCGGAATGGTATTACTTCTGTCCCGCTGCTGTTGTTGCGTGAATTATTACAGCTGTTACTGCTGGTACAACTTCTTCTGTTGCAGCTTTCGCTTTTGCTACTGGTGACTCTATTATAGCTGTTGATTTTACTGCTGCAGCTGCTACTACTCTTATCTCAGCTGCTGCTTCCCTTGCTGCTCGTGCCCCTGCGGCATGCCTTGTATCTTAACTGCTACCTACGGTATATCATTCCTCATCGCAGTTATTTGCAGTTTTCGGATGGATAAAGTATGACTAAATTATCGGTCAAAACCCTAATGCTTCGGTTTTATCTAGTTAAAATATTCGTACAAAGACGAGATTTCTCGAACTACAACAATAAATAAATTTGTTTACTGCCCATATGATTGACATAAAAAACTGTATTTTCTGTAGGGTTTGAGGAATGATTGTCCTCTGTATTGGCAGGAACGGCATGCAAACTATAGTGTAACATCACAGAAATACAAATTAAGGGTAGTGAGCAGTAAACACACACACACACACACACCAGTTGATTGACAGTTGAAAGGCGGGACCAAAGAGCCAAAGCTCAATCCCCGCAAGCACAATTAGGTGAGTACAATTAGGTGAGTACACACACACACTCTCACACACATGCACACACACACACACACACACACACACACACACACACACACACACACACACACACACACACACACACACACACAAACACACACACACACACACACACACACACACACACACACACACAGGAGTGTGGTTGACAAATGGAAAGCATTAGGCAGTGCTGTGATGAAGGCTGACTCCATACACAGCTTTATTTGTAGACATGATAGAGCCCAGTAGGCTCAGAAACCTGTACACCAATTGACAGTTGAGAGGCGGGACCAAAGAGCCAGAGCTCAACCCCCGCAAGCACAAATAGTAGTAGTAGGCATCCATCAGTCTCAGGAGACTATGGAGTTGCGCTCTGGCTGGTGAGTACAAATAGGTGAGGTGAGTACAAAAGGTGAGTACAAATAGATGAGTACATGCAGGAGTTGCGTGTGTGTGTAGCAGCATGCAGCGTTAATGTGTAAAGTTGGTTCCCACCTTCTGGTGGCTTGCAACAGAGAAGTTCTGTAACAAAATATGTCGTTGTTAAACTTGACTGAAGTTTATTTGTCAAATTGTTTAAAGAATAATAATAATTGGCTGAAAATTAGTTGATGTGATATTAATGTTCAAGATAAGAATAGTTGAAACGCACATGTAATCTCACACCAACTGCCTATAATTCTTCCAGGGATTTATAATTCTTCCTGCGGTGTAAGACGCATGCCGGTTGATGACTTTGGGGTTGCTAATTGGAAATGCCCTGCATTGGGAGGTGCTACAGCTCTAAGTCGGACAGTGTCATGTAGTGTTGTCGCAGCTTCTAAGCATGTTGCAGTTGCTTGTTCTACAATGGGGTTATCCCAGCTGGATTGCTTGTGAGCTTTAGAAGGTGGTGGTTGGGGAGCTGGTCCTGCAACAGAGACCGTATTTGGTGTGCAGTCTATATAGGTAGTGCTTATATATATATATATATATATATATATATATATATATATATATATATATATATATATATATATATATATATATATATATATATATATATATATATCAGGTTTTAACAATTAATGCAAGCATACGTGTATACAAACTTAAGTCCCTACTCTAAATTTTTTTTCCAAAATAAATAGGTAACCCAAAGAGTATGTTGTAGTCTAATTTTATTCCTCGAATATACAACTGAGTTAACGTAAAGCTGACCGAAAATGTAAGAGCGAAAATAACATAGCGTAAGCAATGCAAAGTTTGAATAACATCCGCTGTAAAAGCATCAGCATCATTAGGGAGGTGAGTAAATGCTATCTTGGTCGTCTTAAACAAATGCTGTAAGTGGGGCTGTTTTTATTCGTCGGAGGCAGCTGCATCTGGGCGGGAGGTATCGTGCAGGAGGTAATCTTTTCCAGATTACTCGAGAGGAAAGTCAAACAGTGCCACTGAGAAACATATGCGTGATATCCTACGACTATTTAGTTAATAGAACGCTTGCTCAGTTCCCCTGGTAAATATGACCAACAACTTGAACAAATTTATAAATTATTAGAAAAGGTGTACCCTAAGTTTACATTTTAAAAGAGAATTTATCGTCGAAAATGTTAATTACATTATGTAAATCTGAGAATAAAAAAAATGTCCCTTATTGTATAAAAGAAGGTCAAAACCTTTGAGCTTTGGGTAATGAATAGGTGTATATTATTTGAATTTATGAATGCTAAGTTTTTTTTTAGGCTCTTATTTCCATTGCAGTGAAAAGACCGACGGTAATGCTCACTTAACATAAAAAATTTAATGACGTTCAAGGACCTCAGTGACATCATAATTTGCAATGGAAAAAATAAATATCAATTAAATTATATTTTCTGAACTCTCACATTAAAATTGTGCTTTGAGATACTTACGGGATTTATGTAATAGAAGATATATATATATATATATATATATATATATATATATATATATATATATATATATATATATATATATATATATATATATATATATATATATATATATATATATGTGTGTGTGTGTGTGTATGTGTTTGTGTGAATATAGTATGAGTATTCAAATTTATTCATTACTTTTAGTCTCATTATTTTCATGGAAATGTAACATATGCGACACATCTTTTGATTTTTCTTTACCTTCAGATTTCACGTTGTTATTTTCGCATGGGTGCTATCACCCAGAGAACTCACCTAGAGGCTGACATTTGACCTCGATGTCAACAAACCCATTTGTTATTATACCAGACACCTCCAAGTCCTTGCTGGAAATGAACATCCAATTACCTGATGTTATCTTTATTCTCACTCAAGCTCCAAGGAGCTTTATTTAACTCAGATAATAATAAGATATTTAGCCTGAAATTGCGTATATATGTATATATTTTGCACCTAATAGCCAGAGCGACCCACTACTAGGCTTAGTATGCTAGACCCGATTAGCCTAACGAGCCAAGTTTTCCAGAAATTATATATTTTTCTATATTTTTTTCTTTTGGAATGATAAATCTAAAGTAATAATAAAAAACACGCTGATACCTAAAGAGCTGAACAAGGACCTAGCCGATATCACTCTTAAGGTTCAAACCTCATTACCTCAGCAGTGTATTCTAATACTAGTCCATTTATTTGGTGTTTATTAACATTTATGTTTACGTACAGAACAAGTAACTCGGTTTAATTGGAGGATATATGTTTACGGTAGAATTTGCTATTATGATTGTGTACGATGGATTAATGTAGCCTTAAGAGTGACAATATTTAGAAGGAAAATATAACGAAATAAGATTCAGAATATGTAATCTGTGTCTTATACAACCGCGTGTTATATATGAATCCGGTGTAACCTTTTTAATAAGTAATTAGTGTGTTATCTCTGATTCTTATTTAATTGTTTATTATATATGAACCCAATACAATCCATTTTAAGTAATTTATCAAATGATTCTCCGAGCTGTATGAAGAATGATGTAATTAGCCAAATCTTTTTAAAACGATCATAAAATGAACAAATCATCGTTGTATGGTAATATTTCCCACACTGTAGTGTAATCATGCCGATATTGGTTGAGAAACGCGTTCTGTAATAAAAATTCTCTTCTAAAGTTATTCTGTGTTATGAAAGCCTTAGCTGGGTAATGCCAAGCTGGCTAGATATATGTAAGAACAATGTGTAATTCTGCAAGACGTGTAGACACTATGAAATTCATTCTTTCATTTTATTTCATTGATAAAAACTCTTCTGAGAATGAAATGGTATCGTAATTTTGAAAACAAATTTAAGTGGTTAAACACATATAGATTTGAAGATGTTACATATTATTACTAACATTATTTCCTGATAATAAATAGGTTTTGTATCCGCAGAAGAACATAATGACTGGATAGATATGGTTCAAGATGCTCGTTCGTTAGTTTATGTAGTATTGCTGCCAGATATCGTAGATGTTCGTTCGTTAGTTTATGTAATATTGCTGCCAGATATCGTAGATGTTCGTTCGTTAGTTTATGTAGTATTGCTGCCAGATATCGTAGATGTTCGTTCGTTAGTTTATGTAGTATTGCTGCCAGGTATCGTAGATGCTCGTTCGTTAGTTTACGTTATGTTGCTGCCAGAACAAAAGCTGAAACACACAATAGATGATGCATTTTCCGCCACGCTGCGACGTGTTAACCTCGTGTGAACGTGGCATGGTGCTTAAAAGTCGACCTGCTACTGAATCAGTGTTGTTTGCTAGGCCAGTAATGCACATTTTTAAACTCTGATATTTTTGACTAGTATATTCTATCCCAATTCTGTCATTGTAAGTAAGAGTTTCATTGTTAGCGCTGCTGCAGTGAGTACCATGTGTTCAACTTGTTTATAATAGCTCCATAACGAGCCCTCATTAAGCAAAGGGATAAAGCTGATCACAACTACTCTAAGAGAACACTCCATCCAGCAGTGACACGCCCAATAGCACTCTGTTACGTGATTGAAGGTCTATATATGTCATAGTAGTACAGCGAATATTGCGTGTGTATTGGATGAGATCGACCTTCTTTCTAAATGTTTGTTTCATTGGTTCGAACCCTCATCACGGCTCCTACGGATTTTACCTTTATTATTAATATTATTATTAATTTATATTTATGGCTTTGCTGATTGAAGGTGTTGGTCGGTCGATGTAGATGTTGTTTCTACTAGATTTATTTGAAAAATAATTATTTGTCAGTAATGCTACTTATCACAAACGTGCTACACACACACGTACACACACACATACACACACACACACATGGGACGTTAGAAAAAACTTTTTCAGTGTCAGAGTAGTTAACAAGTGGACTGCATTAGGCGGTGATGTGGTGGAAGCTGACTCCATGCACAGTTTCAAATGTAGATATGATAGAGCCCAGTAGGCCCAGGAATCCGTACATCAGTTGATTGACGGTTGAGAGGCGGGACCAAAGAACCAGAGCTCCACCCCCAGCAAACACAACTAGGTGAGTACACACACACACACACACACACACACACACACACACACACACACACACACACACACACACACACACACACACACACACACACACACACACACACAGACGCACACTTTACTTTCTCATTAAGACATCTGTATTCCCATTTGCGCCCTGGAGAGGACATTCCAGCCTAGGCAACCAGAGCGCAACTCCGTAGTCTCCCAAGACTACAGGATGCCTACTAATACTATTATTCCCATACAGTTATACCTTCCACCTTAAGGAGAAGTCATGGTATAAAGCACATGGTCGAGAGAAAACGTAGATACCTATTTTGTACATCGAAAAGTAGGAATCAACTATTCACCGACGTGATAACTAGTTTCTCTTAACTTCCTAATAGCATTTTTAAAAGAATCAATACAAATTTCATTTACTTGTATATCAAGATGATATTATATGCTCCTGTGCCACATAAGAGACAATCTCCATTAAAACAAAATCAACCGGAGATTTTAAATTAACAAATAATTTTCCCCTCTCACGTTCATTTGCACTGATTGAACATCTGCATCAGAAAACAATTATGAAATTCTGGCAGAGCTTTTAATGTCCTCCTTATACCGCCACTGTTTGGTATATCAAGGGAGCAAACTGACCCTCCAGTGAGCGTGAATATTCCTAATGATTAAGGTTATTTAAAGTTTAAAACGAGTATATTGAAGGGCAGAGGTTGGAACTAATTTAACTAAATGAATATTATGCCAAAGTTGATATCATCTTTCTATTCCTCTGTATTTTCTCTTTTCACGTCTAAATACGGTGCATATATTTCCCCGAGAAGCTAAGCTTCATTATAAATTCTGGGATTTAATTTGCTCTGAGCAAATCTGCACATCAAAATGTGTTTAAAATGTTTTTATCTGAGTTTGCTCAGCAGAAGGTGAACCAACAACGGCCAGAGTCTAGTCACGTGTTTATTTGGCAGAAAGTTATATACTTCATCGATTGAATTAAAATGCTAATAATCATCTATCTATGTATACGTGATTGTGTGATTGTTTTTTTTTTTTTATATGTAAACATGCTGAACAAAATACTGAACAAAATATAAAAGAGTAGCAGGGTATCCTAACGTTGCTGGTGCGTTCAGTGCTTCAGTACGGAGAAAACTACTGAAAATTGTAAACTATGTATCCCTTCACATAACAAGTAATGCCAGTTAGGAATCTTGCACTAAATACGCTGCGTCATACAAGATGAGTTACACGCACAACATCATGGCACACAGTGTTAGCTACACATGCACCATGCAACATACATGTCCCATGTTATCTATAGTTATTAGATTGAATGCCAGTTTATCTATCTTACTAAAGTTGGAGGTCAGAGGATTTGGGTTATCTCCCCGCAAATTTGCAGGAGAAAATGGACTAGGGTTATGGATGATCATAAACCGGTTGGCATTGACTTAAGTTAAATTTTCACATATTCATAGTCTCATTTTCATGGTCATTTCGTGGAACTGAGTATTAAATACGGAGTGTGATTAACGTGGACTCCTGACTGAACAGGAACAAGAATGGATAAATGAAGAAAAGGGAATGAAAAATCAAAGATTCTAAGACTTATACATTTTGTTGTGAGTACTTCTTGAGGAGGGAAGCAAGGTTAGGAGGAAGAGATCGAAGATATAGCTGGATAAAGATATAGGAAGATAGAGAGATAAGTAGATAGATAGAGAGAGAGAGAGAAAGGGAAGACAGACATTCAGACCCGCGAATGTTGGGTATCTCTCAGAGTGTGTGTGGATAATTATATATATATATATATATATATATATATATATATATATATATATATATATATATATATATATATATATATATATATATATATATTTTTAGATGATGTTATCATTATGCAGATATTCTAATACAAGTTGTTAAGCTAGTTGTACTTCTCTTCATCGATTATGAATCCTGTTACCTTAAGTCAAGAAAACTAAATCGATTGTTACCTGTTCTTGATCAATCTTCCTCTCTTTCTACTTCCCTTCCTCTCTGTTCTTTTCTCACTCTTTTTTGTTCTTTCTCCACTCATTGACTTATATATTCTTTGACTAAATTTACTTAATCAGATTATATATCTTAACCTGTACCTGGAGATAGAGTTTATTCAAAGACTAGGGAAATAATCCTCTATATTGTACAGTGCAATACTAAAAAAGTGCGTTTTTGGTATCACGGGAGGAAGAGAAAACGGAAGTGCAGGATAAAAAGGCATAGAACAATTTTGATGGAGAGAGGAAGATGATGGGAGGAAGGAAGAGAAAGGAAAAGAATCAACACGGTGACTGGAAAGAGAGACAAGGGAACATATGATAACTTTAACTTGACAAAAATACTACATTCCATAATTAGTATGACAATTAATAAGGTAAGGGAGGAAAATAACAGAACGGAATTAAAATGCACCAAAACAGAAATTAAAGACAAACAAACAATGTAAAAGGCGTTGAAAGATAAGTAGAAAAAGGAAGCCAATACAAATACACAGCCAAAAAAAGAGAAAAAATCAAATTAATAGAAAAAATCAAATTAAAAAAAAATGTGAAAGAAGTGTTTCAATTTCATTCTGTGCCTTTGCTATGGCTCACCATGCAACTACCGAAACAGGTAGTTCAGAGTCACGCCACCAGCATTCCAGGAGGGAGAGTTTTAGGTAATAAAACTTTAAGAGCCATTAAGGTATATTACGAATAGGTTTTTTTAATCATAGTAACTTTTCAACTTCGTGCAAGATTGATGAATCAGTGAAGGAGGACTCAGGGGGGTGCAAGCATCCCTCACTGCCCAGCCAGGAAGCAACATATGCAAGAGATTACAGACACGCTAAAACTCTTCAATTTTGAACAAGGAGTTAGCTCTGCTAATTGCCCGTTTCGCTTCTTGAGACAAAGAGCTCGAGTCCTGTAGACTTGACAGAGTAAATGATTGGCATGGAAAATTTGCGAAATTATAAACAAAAATGTTGCAATATACAAGGGAAAATGTTTGAGAAAGTTTATGAAAAGAAAAAAATGTTTGCATGTAATCTTTACATATATAAGCATGAAGGAAGCGACGAAAGGGATCCACAAAGAATTTAACTTTCTTGTACTGTATATATTGAACTGATTGGTAGCCATTAACTGTTACAATAGGTATAATCACTGAATATCACGAAAGCTGAATAAAGATGTCATAACCTCTCTTTAACGCGAACAGTTTTGAAGAAACTGGAAAAAGTACCACATTTTTTTTTGTTTCTTTCATTAATAAAATAATAAGAAGATAGGTAGAGGACATGTGAGATATAGAAAAAATGTGCATGTGAAATATAAACGTCAGTTCGGTTCAGTGGAATTTCATAAAATAAGGAATTGCGTGTCAAAGGTTACAGAAAGAGGATTTACGTTCTCATTAACAAGGAACACTATAGCTACTATGTATTTAGAGTATTAAAAGTGCATAAAAGTAAATTAGCCTATTATAATAATCTCTGTAGCGATAAATAGATAGAATGTGGCTAAGTAAGTTTAAAAGTCGACGCCATATCAGAGTCTCTGAGCATAAGAGAGAGACAGAGACTTTAATTACGATAGGTAGTCTTCATACATGTATATGAAAGTATCCACAAGGAAAATGAAACGAAAATTCCGAACGTTTTCGTGTTTCACCACATCATCAAGGATTACGAAGATTGTTTGCCTTGATAATATGGTGAAACAGGAAAACGTTCAGAATTTTCGTTTGATTTTTCCCCTGGTGGATACTTACGCATAACCGAATAACGTGCATTTTAATGATTATCCTTGCATATATGTGTGTGTGTGCGTACGTATTTACGTACTCGCACGCATTTCTGCATGAAGGTAAGACCGTCAACTCTTGCTTGTCAATGATCTTTCAGTATCGACTTACCTCTATTCACCTATCTATACTCAGATAGCACCTATCTGTGCTTGCCGAGTTGACCTTCAACAGTGTGAATAAGAGAGAACACAGATAATTATAACTCATAAGCGAAGTGAGTCACCAAGGATATGTGTATCACTAAGGTCTGTTTCAGAGAGGGGAAAGGATGGTAAGGGGGAAGGGAAAAGGGAGAGGCAGCGAAGGAAGAAAGAAGAGGAAAAGGGGGCAACTAAAGGGCCGGAAGACAAAGTGACAGGGAAAGACAGTGAGGTGGGGAAGGAGGGAGGAAGAGGGCAGTGAGGGGTGGAAAGATCCTTTCCCCCCTTCCCACTACAGCAGGTAGTGGGAAGGGAGAGGAGGTAGGGGGGGGTAAGGAAGAGATAACAGGTAGTGGGCAGCGGGGAAATAAGGGGAAGAGGGGGGAGGAGATAACAGGTAGTGGGCAGGGAGGAGGGGTCGGAGGTGACAGAACAGGGCGCCGGGAAGGAAAGCCGTCATGTAGTAATAAGCCGGAGGTAATGCACATTCTCTGTGTGGAGAAGTGAACATGAGACCATTACTCCAGGAGTCATGTTAGTTTATTATCGTCCGCCTCCAGCGTCACTCTCCGCATGCCTTCACACGCAATATTAATCCTTCGCTACCGGCCTCACTACGGTCAGCATTTGTTTCCTGCTTCACTACGGTCAGCATTTGATGCCTTCCTCAGTACGGTGCAGTGGGCTGCAAATTCAAAATGCTGTCGGCGCGCGCATGTGTCTGTGTAATCACCTAGTACTACTTGCAGAGGTAGAGCTTTGGCTCTTTGCTCCCGCCTCTCAGCTGTCAGTCAACTGGTGCACAGGTTCCTGAGTCTATTGGCCTCTATCATATCTATATTTGAAACTGTGCATGGAGTCTCTACTCACCACATCATTTAATTCCCAGTGCATTTTGTCTGTTAACTTCTCTGACACCGAAAGATTATTTTTAATGTATCTGGCTCATTTGGGTACTAATTTTCCACCTGTGTCCATCTTGTTTGTGTTCCATCCATGCTAAATAGTTGATCGTTGTTTACCCTGTCAATTCGTATGATAATTTTGTAGGTGGTGATTATATCTTCCCTAACACTTCATTTTTTTCTGTGACGTGAGGTTTAATTTCTTTAACCTTTCCTCATAACTCATACCTCTCAGCTCCTGGTGTGTGTGCGTCAAAGGGAGGCGTGTGTTATTGAGTGTGTCTGAGAGGGGCTTGAGTTCATGAGTGTGTTGGTGAGGGCAGCAAAGTATGCGTGTTTGAGTGAATGAGGAGCCAGTAGACAGGGTAGTGTATTTACTTTTATGCCAGCATTTTAGAGTTTGAGAATTTCGTGGATCGCTTCTCGTAATATTCAACGAAAGGGTCAAATATATTTTTAAATCTGTGAATTACATTAACACTTGTTGTTTAAGTTGATTCAACATGGTCAGTACGTGCACTGAAGAAGTGCCACTATTAAACATTATGTCTCATTTACATCAATGTATCCTGCTGTATTTATGTATTCCAAATGTGTCCTCTAATTCTTCTTGTCCTTATCCAGACATTGCTTGGAAGCTGAAACTCCCGGTTTGACTCTGCTTTATTTTTCTCTATCCGGTAAACTGTGCTTAGATTTTTCTATCAAATTTACGTCGTGCACATCAGTATTGCTCTGTAACACATTATTCTTGTTATAAATCACCATCATTATTTTAGCTCGTCATGTGAGGCCGTTATTTATTTGTTTAACTAAGCTTATTTTTTAGATAAAACTCCTAATGTATTTGAAATATATATCATTGAAATCTGAATAGTTTATTTAGTTTAGATAAAATTCAGTTTAGAAATCTGAATATGTAGTAATCGCTAGCGGAATTTAGCTGATATCTCATTACTACATGTGAGCTTCTAATTGATAGAATGATTTATAGTAATATTAAGATTAGTACAATGCTTGCCCAACAATTTATGAGAAAACATTACCACATGAAATTCCAATGAGTTATGATTGTGATTTGTGGTGAACTTTACAATTATTTATAACAGAATCGGACCAAAATTTTCTGAGTATTTTTCAGATAGACATCAGACACATAATAACCCTCTGTTTTCGGGTTTTGTCTCATCCTAGCAGTCTATATCGTCAACACGTCAACTCAGGGGTTCCTATGCCCTTACCTTATACATATTCTGTTTTATACTATTCAATTTTTCACTGTATTATATGATCGTTGGTGTGTGACTTTCATTTTGTGCCTTTGCTATGGCTCACCATGCGACTATAGATACAAGTAGTTTAGAGTCACGCTACCAACACTCCAGGAGGAGGGAGAGTGCGGTGACGCCAGGTACCAACGAACTCTCCAAAATTCAATCGATTTTGGACGCTCGACGGTGAAGGTTAAAGCTCCATTGGTTTTAATAAACTGCTCCATTAGTTGGGTAAGATTTGTTGGTTTTGGTAATATAAGTTTTGTGTTTCAGTATTTTGCTATTTTACTTGTTGGGTCATTAATATTTAAGTTTTTTGTTTCATTTTTTATATCATCATTATTTTACGTGTGCAAGACAGTGAGTTTACGTATTGCAGGTGTTAAAGTTTTGTGTTGGTTTTATTAAATTAACTTTTGTTTTACTTTTGTATTTTGACGTTGATCCTTTATACTCATGATCACATTAACTTGAATGAACTCCATCAGCTAGGTATAAGTACCTTAATTAACATAACACATCATTTAAACTTTCGAATATAAATGGTGAAAGACCATATTAACTCTTAGCACAGCCTGCAGGTGAAAACAGCCATTTGCCATTATTTGTTTTCCTCTTAGAGATGAAATGTAAATTTGTATAGTGCTCTTTTATTAAGTCGTTTTATTCCGAATTTATTATAACTATAGAAGAGACGAGACCAACTGCAGGTACTCAGACAAGTACACAAGACTCACTGCTGGAAGTGTTACGAAGACTTTAGGAAGTGTTAGGAAGACTTCACTAGCAGTGAAGTCACAAGGGGAGACCCTGGGTCTCCTGTTACCACCTGTTGAGGAAGCCAGAGGTCGTAACACCTCCTTAACCCATCCTAGTGCGAAATTATTTTATCCAGAGAGGTAGTCATTAATGCAGTGAAATCAGCTTTACAGGAAGCCTCAGTAATTGAACCAACCGACAGTGGACTACGTGAAGCACCTCTGGGCCCACAACGCCATTGTCGCAATCCTCACTGTAAAAAATCAATGCCCTAAAGAAGATGGAAGAGAGAATAGGGGACTTGACTCCAATAATGATGCTCTGTACCGTCTCACAAAGTGCCTTAAAATACCCGATGCTACCCGTACTTTTTAAAGTGTTCACCCAGTTTTTAGCAGCTCACTACTAAGACGATATGACAAACTTCTGAAGCCGATATTCAGAAAGGAACTCAACTTAGACTTAGATGACAATCAGAAGGACCAAGCAAAATTACAAGTCAGACAAAACAACAGATGTAGGACTATCAGCATTATCAGCATACTCTTGCGTACCGCTGCCAGCGAATTAGTAGTGCAGATCCTGCCAGAGTGTATGAGAGACTCAGTATTCACAATCCGGAGTTTAACGAAGGAGCCAGTCAGTGGGAAACCATTGTACATCTCTTATCACGACCACCAGCTGCAAAAGACATCAACCAGGCTTACTGTGTTTGTCCCATAATAAAAAGATTTACGTCGAAAATGACGGAAAATGCACCTATTGAGAATAGAGCCCGTCTCCTTGCGGTAACACCATCCTATACAGGGAATTTTGTATTTGTTGTTCTCAACGCAGCTCTGGGAACTCGCATAAATCACGACGCCCTTCGTATTGGAGTTGCCTTGCCGCCCCCATCCTCACCGAACACAGGTGCACCTGCAGAAGTGCGCTGGCTGATCAATACATCCAACACTGTCTGATATGTTGCAATCTTACCTTGCAATTTGCAGGGCATGAAGAAGTCAGTGACACCACCAAGTGAAGCCTCGCCCAAACCCAGTGGCCGACAGAAATAGAACTACACCAATACAGACTCAACGGTACTCATGTGCGTCCAGACTGGGTCACCATGCTTCCTTGGAAGGATGACAAGTCAGTGGTGTGGGTCTACACAGGAGCATCCACACTGGCCGGTACTACCCTGCAACACAGTGCAAGCGAAGGGGGTTGGCGCTGTTCCTTTCAGGGAAACATAAAATTATCAAATACTGAGGTCTGGCAAGTTGGTATAACTTTGTTCTAATTGGCTCGGAAACCCTTATATTTCGTGGGACATATGTGCATAGAAGTTCGTGAAGGAACTAGGTGAGAAACTAATCAGTGTCACAAAAGACTAAAGAGCGTCAAGTTTCTTGTTCCAGCGCCTCAATGCTGCGGCTCAGAGGGTAAATGCCAGCAGTATTTTGGGTACGAGTCCAACTCTAAAGGAGTTCGAGGTGTTTGATTTGGAATAGAGACAAACAAGAACGGGTATGAAAATACTCGGTGAAGAGTTGTTAAGCTACCAAACAGGTCCTTTCATATTGTCTTCTACCTTGTCAATATATTTATATATATATTTGTTTACTGAGGGGTCCTGTTTATATGTAATGGATATATGAGGTGCAGGGGCTTCTCTGTCGGCAAGGGAGATTAAAACACTTCTAATATTCAACATGTGTTCCTTGAAAACATTCATGCGTAAATACATGGAAAAAGAGAAACCAAGCAATGTACACACACACACACACACAAACACACACAGTGCCTCGATGGCGCAGTAGGCAGCGCGTGAGTCTCATAATCTCAAGGTCGTGAGTTCGATCCTCACTCGGGGCAGTTGTTTTCAATGTTAACACATTTGTAACTAGTGGGTTTATATTTGTTGTATTGTGTACCTACAAATACTCCTCTGCCAGCCCAGAGGTGTTGTATTTCTTGGGAGTCTGGTAGCTGAGCGGACAGCGCGCAGGACTCGTAATTTTTTGGCCAGGGTTCGATTCTCGGACCAGGCAGAAACAAATGGGGAAAGTTTCTTTCACCCTCATGCCTCTGATGCCTCTGTTACCTAGCAGTAAATAGGTACTTGGGAATTAGACAGATGTTACAGAGCTGCTTCCCGGGGTGTGTGTATGGAAAAAAATGAGTAGTTAGTTACAGTTGATTGATTGACAGTTGAGAGGCGGGCCTCTCAAATGAAATAGCAGAGCTCAAACCCCGCAAAACAACTAGGTGAATACAACTAGGTGAATACACACACACATACACACACACACACGCACACACACACACACACACACACACACACACACACACACACACACACACACACACACACACACACACACACACACACACACACACACACGTGTGTGTGTGTATGCCCGTGTATCTTACACAAAGGGGCAAACGCACAAGGGAACACAGGTGGAAATTGAGTACCCAGATGAGCCATAGAGACAGCAGAAAGAATTTTGTTATTGTCAAGAGTAGTTGACAAATGGAATGCTTTAGGAAGTGATGTGGTGGAGGCTGACTCCAAACACAGTTTTAAGTGCAGATATGATAGAGCCCAATACGCTCAGAAACTTGTACATCAGTTGATTGACAGTTGAGAGGCGGGACCAAAGAGCTAAAGCTCAACCCCCACCAGCACAACTAGGTGAGTATACACACACACTGTTTCTATCTCTGTCTCTCTCTCTCTTTTCCTGCTTCAGAGAATACATCGAATACGGATTAAATAGAAAAAATATCAAAACGCAGAGATAGAAAACATATATATAAAATAATTTTAAAAGCCTGAATGGCTAGATAGGCAGTGACGGCGGAAAAGGACCGAGTAAGAATAAAAGGGATGGAGAGAGAGTGAGAGAGAGAAGGGATGAAGGGATGGTAATACCCAGACCGTGGAGCACTTCGTCATTGTCTCCAGGGCACCCACATATCCCCCCTCCCACAACGAGATCTGTGGCGGTCCGGCCAGCTAGTGGAGGAATGTTATTAATTATGGCAGCTGGAACATGCAGAACACGCCAGGCAGGCCACGGGAGGATCCTTGAGGTCACCGCGTCACTTCCAAAAGGTCAAAAGGACAACTTCGTTGATAAAGTAAGATATATACCTGCATGCTCGGTGCAGATACCTCGGGCAGTGGGAAAGAATCACTCGTTGTTTAAAAGAGTCACGCTGAGGTTAAATGGAAATTTCCGTAATATATTATTTTTGTAGTTTTCATTTTAATTTTCACATCTGATGACAATATTGGAGGAAACAAAATTCCACCAGATGTCAGAAGGATAAATCAAGTGAACAAAGACTGGCTGCATGTAATGATGTCAACGCCATCTGTTAAGTGCTTTCGACCTCAATTCTTTTAGGAGGGGAGTTGTGGCGATATCAACGCCATCTGTTGAGCGCACCCGACGCCAATTCTTGTTCCCCGGTGGAAGGCAGTGTATTTACCCCTGTGTAGTTTCCATCTTACTATTCATCTTTTACTTCTCAAAAGTGATGTGGGTGGTACCCTGGGACCAGATACACGAAGCAGTTACGCTAGCACTTACGAACCTGTCCATCTTTTCTTAATCTTTGGCGGCTTTGTTTTCAATTGTTAAACAGTTACTGAGCTTGAAGCACCAGAAGGCTATTTATAACAATAACAACAGTTGATTGGGAAGTTTTCATGCTTATAAACTGTTTAATAAGTGTAACCAAAGCCGTCAAATATTGAGGAAAGATGTACACGTTCATACGTACTTGTGTAACTGCTTCGTGAATCTGGCCCCTGATCGACAGCAATGAGGTCACCCAGGCAATCCTGAACTCAAGACGTATTCCAGTGGGATCAAGTGGCCGAGTTGGTGTAGCATGTGATTTGTCTTTAATCACCAATGCTTAGTGAAGTATTGGTGATTAAACCGATGTACACCGGGATGACCAAGTTAAGAGATGGAATTAATGTCCGTCTGTTAAGGGTTTGTTATTATTATAGACTGTGTGTGGTGCCTGCCAGTGTGTTGCTGGAGACCCCTGCCAGTGTGTTGGTGGAGACCCCTGCCAGTGAGTTGCTGGAGACCTCTGCCAGTGTGTTGCTGGAGACCCCTGCCAGTGTGTTGCTGGAGACCCCTGCCAGTGTGTTGCTGGAGACCTCTGCCAGTGTGTTGCTGGAGACCCCTGCCAGTGTGTTGCTGGAGACCCCTGCCAGTGTGTTGCTGGAGCCCTCTGCCAGTGTGTTGCTGGAGACCCCTGCCAGTGTGTTGCTGGAGACCTCTGCCAGTGTGTTGCTGGAGACCTCTGCCAGTGTGTTGCTGGAGACCCCTGCCAGTGTGTTGCTGGAGACCCCTGCCAGTGTGTTGCTGGAGACCTCTGCCAGTGTGTTGCTGGAGACCCCTGCCAGTGTGTTGCTGGAGACCTCTGCCAGTGTGTTGCTGGAGCCCTCTGCCAGTGTGTTGCTGGAGACCTCTGCCAGTGTGTTGCTGGAAACCTCTGCCAGTGTGTTGCTGGAGCCCTCTGCCAGTGTGTTGCTGGAAACCTCTGCCAGTGTGTTGCTGGAGCCCTCTGCCAGTGTGTTGCTGGAGACCTCTGCCAGTGTGTTGCTGGAGCCCTCTGCCAGTGTGTTGCTGGAGACCCCTGCCAGTGTGTTGCTGGAGACCCCTGCCAGTGTGTTGCTGGAGACCCCTGCCAGTGTGTTGCTGGAGACCTCTGCCAGTGTGTTGCTGGAGACCTCTGCCAGTGTGTTGCTGGAGCCCTCTGCCAGTGTGTTGCTGCAGATCCCTTCCAGCGTGTAGCTGGAAGTGAAGTGGTGTTTCGGCACCGTCACGATACTATAGAGACCCATGATAAAGGTAAACTCGCCGGCGTGAGATTGACGATTACCACCAGTTCCTAATAATTTACCTATGCCTCGGGGTTGAATGAGGCATTAAAACCCAATATAGTCTTTGATATATAAAAAACCCGGTACAGGATAAGTGAGCCCGTAACATTACAGTTAAAATAATATATTCAATGACCGATCATATAGCACTTGGAAGGGATCAGGATAAGGATTTGGGATGGGACTTAAGAAATGGTGCCCATCCACTTAGAAGGTTGGGGGATTGAACGCCGACATGTATGAAGCTAGACCGTTGCTCTACCGTGAAAAAGAGAACTTGGGAGATAATGTTAAATGTGTTGAATGTAAAATACTGTATGATGAATAGGAATGAAAAGGGTTCTTGGTAGAAGAGTGTGGATTCTTTGTGGTGGAAATTGGGTATTTGAGGGAAGAAAGTGGATTTTAGGTAGAGGGAGAGTACTTACTCGTTGGATTGAAGTGGAGTGTTTTTTTTTGAGAGCAGGTGCTTGGTGGAAAGGAGTGGTTGCTTGATGGAGAAGAGTTAGTGAAAATGCAGAATGAGAGAGGTCTCAATGTATGTGTATGGGGTGAACTCATTGTCACGGATGAATGTAAGATGAATATGACAGCTGGAGGTTGATTTACCTCTGTGGTAGAATGTTGGGTCTCTTGCAGATGGTTTAATTGAAAGGAGGGAAGGTATGGAGGTGGAGCACTGTTAGAATTTTTTGGAGAGCACTGAATGTTAACTGTAGCTGCTTTATTGGACATAGTTGTAGTATTCTAACCAAATTCGTCCCTATTTGGTTAGAGTTCTACAATCCTATTTGGTTAGAAATTGGTTAGAAATAACACAAATTATTTCCTATTTGTGTTTTTTTCTTGATGTGTATTTCTGCATGGTGTCTGGTAAGGTTAGAAAGATAGTTTCGACATTTTTAACAAATACAAATTATTGAACATTAATTGCCATGTTTCATTTGGTACCTACTCTCTCTCTCACTCGCTCGCTTTCTCTCTTTATCTCTCTATCTCTCTATATCTCTTTTTCTCTCTTCATTCCTCCTCAATCATTCCTTCTTCCCCCCTGTCTTTCATTTTTATAACTGTACCACTTTCCTTTCTCTTCACTTTAGAGTTTTTCATGTTCTTCTATGCACTGGCTTTTACCGAAGCCACTTGTGTTAATATTTTGTAGAGAGGGCAGAAGGCAACAGAATTTGCTAAAAATTATTCAATGTTATTATATATAAAGGTTTTTTATCATAATTTTCAGCTAGGTTCGATGTTTGACCTTTGTTGGTTATTGTATGCAAACATTGGGCATCTTTAAACGAAGATGTATGTATACTATGCATTCATCCTAAACTGACGACACTCTCATATACGGGATCTTACAATCGTTATACTCAGTCCAATCACAATCCACGATTGTCTAAGGAATGAGCAAATTTCAGGCTGTACATGCTGTAGCCTAACTTAAAGATGTATTTGGTAATTAACATTTTGTATATTGAAAAACTTAACATTTTCTGATATGTGAATTAAATCACAATAAACTGGAATACTGTGTACAGTTTGGCTTTTATTAGGGTAGGTGCTTAGGTGCTGTTTGACATTATCTGCATTTTCAATACATTAGTGGAACATTTAGAGCGGTGAGCTTCCACCAGAGGAAGTGAAAGAATTACTTGAGAAAATTAGAATATAAATAATTCTGATTCTAGCATTATTAAGTGCTGTCTATTCATTTATTTTTTTGCTCATAGGCCAGGGAATGGCAGCTGGGTTAACGAGAGTTTAACGAATGGTTATGAGGAAGGTCTGGGGGGACGAGTGAAAAGTTTGGAGTGAAGGAAGCGGCCCCTCCAGGCTTATGTGGCAGAGTTGGAAGTGATTCACCAAACCAATCTCGCTTGCCTTTCTGAATCCATTCCCAATAGACTTTTAAGCCTCCCGGGTGAATATAAAATAAATTTATTTATAATTTCTTGCTGTGTCATTCTTCTTGCTCTGAAAGAAATGTGCATTAGTGGTGCTGGTGCGACGCAGGCCGCAAATTTTTGTCGGTCATTGAGTGCTCTTCCACGATATAAACAGATACGTGTTCCGGCCCAATAAATACACAACGTATATACAACATTCTTTACTATTTTGACGTGGTTACAGCGTTGAATCGACGTAATAACGTTCACGAAACGCTTTGGTTATGCGTTTATTAAGAGCAGTGATTAAATTCTCTTACGATAATACACGCGACACGTAGTGTGTCCCCTGTGAGAGATCTCGCAGACATCTGCCCCAACCGACCCTCCAAGCTTTAAGAGCATATTAAAGGTGACATTCGTCTTGGGTCTGCTCTGGGTAGTAAAGCTTTTTGCTTTCGTCACAGAGGATTTATTTTTTAGTAAAGATCTTCTTATTGTTAGGAATTGGTGAAGATTTGATAGCGGTGGTCTTGGTGATAGTGATGGTCCTGGTGATGGTGATCCAGGGTCAATGACCTGGTGATTCAGGTTCATGTAACTGGAATGTGTTCCAAGTAATTGGGAAGATTATGGTGGCTATGGTGGGGCTGAGTTCATTAGAGCTGATTTCGGCGCATGTGATCACTGAGATGTTGGTGAGAATAATGAAGATTGTGATGGTGGTGTTGATGGTGGTGTAGCAGGTGTTGTTAGTGGAACCAAAGGTGATGGTGATGAAGCTGATGATGGTAGTGTTGGTGGAGTTGGAGGTGATGAGGATCCCAGAAGCTAGATCTAAATATATCTAGCCAAAGTTACGTTAAAGTACAACCACTTCTTTTCGTCATCTGCCTCTTCCACACCTAGTCTTGTGAAGCATTCACAAAATCTCAATCTATCCTCCACCTATCCCACCCTTCGGACTCTCGTTTCCCCACTGAACCCTTGCCTCAAGGGACAATATCTTATCACTCCCTTTAACACCCTAAAACTTCTACCTTTCCCACTAACCCTTCTGACTCTGCCTTTTCCCTACCCATTTAATTTCCTTTCATCCCCACTGTTAAGGTCACTGTATCTTCACACCTTCCTCATTTTCTCTAAAAATATATTTATAAAATTAACAAAAATATCCACGTAACAGCTCTATGTTTTCGACAACCTGTTTCCTTCCTCGTCATATTTTACTCGTTTACTATCTTTCGTTTAACTTCTTAACTTCCCTATATCATACACAGGCATGTGGGCATGTCTATGTATTAGTTAATGTAAACACACTTCCCATTTAAAGTCTTGAATGTCCAGTTCAAGAGTTTAAATGGGAAGCTGTCCAGTTTCCGACGTTCTTTTTTTATCTTTTTCTTTGTAATGTGATTCGTGTTGAACCTTTGTTCTCATGTGTATGACTGAACCTCACAAGAGGTTGCTGCTGTGTCTACCCTTTTGCACTGTAAGACTCTTCTCTCTCCAAAGCTCCACTCCCTTCCAGAGCCTTTCCCTTTTTCAGAATTCTTTCCCTTTTCAGAATTCTTTCCCGTTTCCAAAATTTCCGTTCTCCAGAATTCCTCCTAATTAATAATAAAAACCATATTTTTAAATTAATTCCAACTTTTGTAGAATACCTACCTATTCCAAAACTCCCCATTTCTTCCAGACCTAAACCCTCTTTCCAGAATCCTCCGTTTTAGCACTTTTCCACGTTCAAAATTCCCTCACACCCCGGTCTCTTCTCTTCGAAAACCCCTTTCCCTTTTTTTGAACACTTCCCAATACCCCTACTCCAGGCATTAAACATTCCCCCTTGCTAAAAGACCCATTACTCTCTGGTTCCATTACCCTCTCTCCACACCCCAGCTACCTGCATGCATTTACCCCTGTCCTCACCAACTATTTCTCTCTGTAACTTCGTCCAGCCCTTGGTACCATCAGCTCACATCACAAAACACATTGGGCAGGGAAGAATGCAATCATCCGGGTGAAGAGAATAAAATATATAAGATTAGCCTTTGAATTAGGTATACTGAGAGTCATAACGCGATTATTTTGTAATTGTGGTGGTAGTGAAAATCCAGATGGGGGAATCACGATGTTACTAGATCATGCAGAAGGAATGTAAATAAAGCCGAATAGGATCAATTACACGCATTAATGAAGGGATATTAAAATTTTCGTCCCGGAACTGAGAGAAATGAGCTACGAGGAAAGGCTAAAGGAGTTGAACCTCACGTCCCTGGAAAACAGAAGAGTAAGGGGAGACATGATTACCACCTACAAAATTCACAGTGGAATTGACAGGGGTGGACAAAGACACACTCTTTAGCACGGGTGGAACACGAACAAGGGGACACAGGTGGAAACTTAGTACCCAGATGAGCCACAGAGACGTTAAAAAGAATTTTTTCAGTGTCAGAGTAGTTAATAAATGGAACGCACTAGGAAGTGATGTGGTGGAGGCTGACTCCATACACAGTTTCAAATGTAGATACGATAGAGCCCAGTAGGCTCAGGAATCTGTACACCAGTTGATTGACGGTTGAGAGGCGGGACCAAAGAAACAAAGCTCAACCCCTGCAAGCACAAATAGGTGAGTACATCTTGCTGAGTACCCAGGAAGCAGCCCATAGCAGCTGTCTAACTCCTAGGTACCTATTTACTGCTAAGTGAACAGGTACATCAGGGTGAAAGAAACTCTGCCCATTTGTTTCCGCCTCCGCCGGGGATCGAACCCGGACCCTTAGGACTACGAATCCTGAGCGCTGTCCACTCAGCCGTCATGCCCCCGGGGGCCCCAGGTGTGTGTGTGTGTGTGTGTGTGTGTGTGTGTGTGTGTGTGTGTGTGTGTGTTAGAGAGAAATTTATATAGTAGACATAATAGAGAGAAAAAAAAAGAGATCAGTTAGAAAGACAGAATCTTGGAGCTAATAAATCGATCCTGCAAACACAAATTGTAAACACACTCACATATTTCTGCCCTTCTACTCCCCATTTAATCCTCAGACTTGAGACTCTCACTTGAGACTTGCACTTGAGACGGGTGCCTACGTTAAATCTCTGAAAGTACCTGAACTATTTTAAAGGCTTCGTTTGACGAGGGACGTGATTAATTATTTATGTGATGAGGGGAAATTCTGCCTGCAGTTTTTCCCCCACAAATTAGAATGATTTCGTCACTGATTGGGACCGACGTAATTTCATTAGGTACGTCAAAAATGGAAGGTGTGTGATTAATAAAATTCAACAGGTGCAGTGGCCGAGTCTACAGGTTCGTATATATTGTATTTTAACGCGTTAGGTTTTCATTGATTTATGTTATTAAAACCTTTTAGGTTGATCCTGCTTTGGTTCATGGCTTCGTATGTTAAAGTGGGTCTATATATATGTGAGCTGAATAGACATTCCACATGCTCGTATTAATATATGTTTAATTATATATGCCACACCTACACGAATGTTGCAATATATGCACCAACTAGTTTGACTTCAATATACACAAGAACGATTGTGCATTCATTTACACATATTATGAATGTGTATCTATTTGCATACCAACTATTGTACATCTAAATAAACACGTACGAATGAACATACATAGAAATGAGTGCAACATCGATATATATATACAGCAACTAGTATGTTTTTGTAAGCTATAGTCTCTACAGTACAATTTATAAATTACTATCGAAAGGTAGCGGCGAGAAATATCCACGTTTTCTATTTATCGATTGGTTAGGTTAGGTTAGGTAAGGTTAGGTTAGGTAAGATTAGGTAAGGTTAAGTAAGGTTAAGTTAGGTGTTGTAAGGTTAGGTTAAGTTAGGTTAGGTTAAGTTTGGTTAGGTTAGGTTAAGTTAGGTTAGGTTAGGTTAGGTTATGTGAGTGTCTTGGCTTCGTACGAGTCTGGTTCGGTTAATACTTTCTAATTTTGTACGTTTCGGAAAATCAAGAGAACGGTGCCGATATACAACAGATGAACTACGTATATCCATACACACGTATGAATATTCTTCTAATATACCGCTGAACGACTGATCGTGATTTCGAGACCAGGTCGTCCTCGTTCATCTTTTCCATAGATTAATTGATGAAGATTAGGCTACCTAAGAGGTAGCACGGGCATGAATAGCCTCGTAAGTAGTTATATTTCCGACGCAGAACGCTCAGGTATATATATATATATATATATATATATATATATATATATATATATATATATATATATATATATATATATATATATATATATTTATATATATATATATATATATATAGGCACGGATGTTATTTGTTCAGGTCCAACTGGATAACTCAGCTACCAGCCTATCTCCCCTGGCGCGGGGCGTTTAAGGAAGAAGATGGAAGAGGATACACAGAAGATGTGTGAGGAGGGGGAGGAAGAAGAGAATGGGAAACAGAGAGTCAAAAAACTGGATGAGAAAAAAAAGGCAGGATAATGATTTTTAGGAATACGAGATAGAAAAGTAGAAGAAGCAGGGAGAGGAGAAAACGCACTAGAAGGTTAAATAGTAGAGGTAGACTACTTTTAGGTATGCAATAAAGCATGATTGAAAATGAGGAAATGGTAAACTAATCGAAATATAGAAGTATGTAACATTATACGAGACCAAATATTGCATGGAAGCTGAACGATGCAAAATTTGGCCGTCTATTGAACTTTTTTTTTTTATTAAAATTTACGATGGGTATTCGATGATAAACGATTTTTTGGAGGCAGTAGCGAACGTAATGTTTTGCAGCACTTTTTTGTTGGATGTACATTTTTTTTTAATTCCCAGCGGTGCAAAATACAAACCAGATCCTCATATCTGGCAATTCACTCATTCGAATTCTCTATTACTCATTCATTCATTCATTCTGTATTATTCATTCATTCTCTATTATTCATTCATTCATTGCAGGCAAACAGTCCTGCTGGTGGGTTGGCAGCTGGGTTCGTATGTTGGTTAAGGGTTGGCTATCTTGCTGGCTGGTTGGTTGGATGGTTGACTGTTTGGATAATATACTGACTGGCTGGCTGGCTGGCTGGCTGGCCGGATGGTTGGTGTTTGAGTTTAGTTGGTGTCTAGCTGGTCACTAAAACCTTCGTGGCTCGCTGTATGGCGGGTTTGCTGAAGGTTCGGCCATCAAGCTAGATAGATTCTTGGCTGGTCAGCTTCCCCCTCCTCTTGAATAGTCTGGGGGAGGGAGGGGATTGACTAGTTGCTGTGTGGCTGGTTGGTAAACAGCCAGGCTTGGCGAATCTGGCACCACCACCCTTGAGAGATGGACTCCCTTCCTAGACATACATGATATCGTTGCAACAGCAAGAGTCCAAGTTATTCATGAATGGTATGGCATTCTTCACTCAATACTTTCCAAGTCAAGGCTGTACAATTACTGTAGACATGCACTCATTGTCATCCCGCAGTTATGTCAGATTATCCCAACAAGATCGATATCTCTCTTTTTTTCCAAAGTATATTTAGTACTACTTTCTATTCACCCTACAATTTGCTTTTTCCTTGTCAAGTATCATTTCCACCGACCGAGTGGCTTGATCCCTCTGTTGACATGTGTGCTTCAGTAAATAATAATAAAGGGAGATTTATTGGCGTATTCCATGCAACTCCTATTTATATAAATTCAAACACATGTCTAACCTGTGCTTGAAACAAACCAATTGATTCTAAGTCTACTTACTATGTTACCCCAGTAACCTGTTCCATAGATCAACAATCCTCATATTGTAAGCACTATGTCTCAATCTCTCCCCTCCCACCTCTACCCCTCCTTCCCCTGAAAGCAGGCTCAAACCTTATTTCTTGCACCCCTGGAGCAGAAGACACTATCAGTAATGTGAAGGTGTGACTCCTTAACAGCCGTTCATATTCACTACTAACCTTTCTCGGACGTCTTTTGAACCTTATCACCAATTCCTTTCATTGTTTCCCCGTCTTTTCCCACTTCTTCCCTTTCACCTGGCCTCTCATTTTAACTCCCCTTCCAATAATGATAATAATAATAAACATTTAATACTGGCAAATAATTATATGTATATATTTATTTAAATATATATATATATATATATATATATATATATATATATATATATATATATATATATATATATATATATATATATATATATATATATATATATATATATATATATATTTAAATATATATATTTAAATATATATATATATTTACAGGAGGAGAGCAGCGCCTCATGGTCCAGAACCCTCCCTCTGTAACGTTACATACGAATGTGATGTTCCACAGTCCTTCAGTCATTTTCATTCACTACGTCATAGGAATCCTGGTCAAGGTCTCCTCCCATGGTCTCCTCCCATGGTCTCCTCCCATGGTCTCCTCACATGGTCTCCTGCCATGGGAAAGATTATGGGAGATAGAATCTCTTGTTACCAATACACAAGATCATAAATTGTCATCCACACTTCCGTGGAAATCCACATTCCATTCACCTGGGCTGTTGGGGTCTTGAACCGGATATATTTTGATATACTTTTATTGATATATTTTCTCATTCATGTATTGATCTCAGTGATATATTTTCCTTCTTAAGTCTATTCATAGCAAAGTCGATAGAGCTTCTGCCTCACACGCGTGGGGGTTCGCGGTTCCAGTTGATCCTACAGCCCAGGTGAATGAAGCATAAACTTATACGTCCTAACATAATTAACATTGATAGTTCTTGAAGTTCTAGAAGTTCTTGTCGGTAAGTATGCCTATTCCATCCTGCTGCTTCTCATCCTTTCCCCTACCCATCAGCCCGCCTCCTTTCCCTCCCACTGGAGGAAAATGGAATGGACGAAATAGAGAAAAATATGAGACAAAAATAAAAATCACATCAGGAAACAGCCTCCTCCCCTCACCACGTTCCTGCATTAAGGACCATTCACGGCTGCTTTTGTGCAACTCGCCTCGTAATGGCGGCCGATTGAGAGCTTTCGGCATGATCTATGGAACGGAAAACTTCTCCTGACATATACCTGATGGATATACTGTGTCGCCAGGTCACGTGTCTTTGTCAGAATAATAGGTAACGGAAGATGTGTCGGAGTTGGGAAGGGTTGGGGGGGGGGGGGAGGTGGGGGAAGGGAATGGTGGCCAACCACTTGGATGGTCGGGGATTGAACGGCGACCTGTATGAAGCGAGACCGTCACTCTACCGTCCAGCCCAAGTGGTTGGACAGGAATTATATGTTTTGTGTTTGTGTGTGTGTGTTTGTGTATTCACTATTTGTTTCTGCAGAAGGGAGCTATTTAGCTCTTGGACCCCGTCTTTCTATCCAATCTATTTTTCCTTGATTATGTCTACTACATATATTTCTCTCGAACACACGCACACAAACACCCTAGGAAGCAGCCCGTAGTAGCTTTTAAACTCCCAGGTACCTATTTATTGCTAAGTGAACAGGTGAATCAGAGTAAAAGATACTATCCAGTTGTTTCCGCCTCCGCCGGGAAGCGAACCCGGGCCATTCTGACTTCAACCCCCCGAGGGCTGTCCTCTCTACTCTGATCCTATTGTCCTCTGTCCCTTGTTTTCTGTACTTCCTCCACTCCCGCTTGCTTCTCATTTTTGCTTCCTAACACTGTCTATTAAACCATGGGTTATTATATTTCCTCTCACTTTTTTCCTTTACTGTTGGTATAAATCACTCTTCGGCCTCCTGGCATTTCCGTATGACTTGGTCCATCATATCTTGGACTGTTTTTCCTCTAATTTCTTCCTCCCATTGCCCATGTCCCAGATAGCCCCTTATCTTCTTGTAGTCCCCTTTCCAGTAGTCGACTCTCCTTTCCCAGACCTCTTGTCCCTTGGTCGCAAGTTTGAATTCCATCATGTAGTCAAAGACTAGGACACAATGGTCACTGGCGCTAGAGGTATTTCATGTTCCAAATTCTCGATGTCTTCTACATTCTGGGTGAAAATCAGGTTTAACAGGCTCGGTGCATCTCCTCCTCTTTCCCTTGTGACTTCCTTCACATGTTGTGTTAGAAAATTCCTGTCTATAACATCTACTAACTTTGCTCCCCACATTTCTTCCCCTCCATCGGGAGTCCTTGATTCCCAATTAATCACTCAATGATTTAGGTCCCCCCATGACCAGCAGTTTCGCTCCCATTCTGTGAGCTAAGTGTGTGTGTGTGGACCGGGAAGAGCAGAGCTTCTAGTCAAGTGTAAAATGAGGTGCAGTCATGTATGTAAGATACGTAGCCATATGTACTTACCCAGATGTGTTTACAGGTTCCAAGAATAGTTTCCCTGCTCCATCTTCTCATCCATGCGGTGAGTTAATGTTATTCATTCCTCAAGTTTCACTCTGTCTTTCCGGGTGAAGGTGATGAATAATTTACCTCAAGAATGTCTTTTCGAAGCCCGTCACATATACTAGCGAGGTTAACTCCGAAGATGTTATTCATCATATCTTTCCAGCTCATGAATACTTGTGATTCATTGTATATATTTGTAGTTTATCGTGGATATTTGTGGTTCATTGTGAATATTTGTGGTTCATTGTGAATATTTGTTCACAATGAATCAGCTCATGATTCATTGTTCTTGAATATTTGTCATTCATTGTGATTCACAAATAGCTTATTTGTGATTCCAGCTTCCATCCGTGCTCTCTGATCTAGGGTACGAACAGACCTATATCTTCTCCCCTCAAAACCTTGTACGTTGATGTCAAGTTTCATTCGATTTGCCTTTCTATCAAAGTCGTGAGCTTGCTTAGCCTTTCACTCTATATGAGTTTCTTCAGTTCTGGAACAAATTTCATTGCACATCTTGTTCACTTATTGTATTCCAAGCCATTTTGAAATGGAACTCATTGCCGGAGCTGCATATAAACGGATTGGTCTTACGTAGATTTTATTTCGTATTGAGACGTTTACCCTAATATTTTCTAGTTTGACGTATGCTGCGAAATTTGTTTTCATGTTTCTCAGGTGTGTGTTTAGTGTTATGTATTCTGCTAATTCCTTCTCTTTCCATGTTTCTGGGAGCTATACCTCTCTTTCCATCCGTATTGGCTGAGCTCTTCTCTCTAACTCCCCTACCAACAAAGATTTGTAATGGTTAATGATAAATTGATATGTCACCATCTGTCTGACTGCCGCTAGAGTGAAAATGATGTGTTCGTGGGCACAAAGTCTGGTATGCGTGAGGAGAATAGTCATGTGTGCCAGAGTAAAATTGGCACATATGTGAGAAAATCTTTTGAGTTGGGGCGATAGAATCGAATCAGGTCCCTAGGGCTCCACAGACGCAAGCCTTACCCATGAACCAGGATGTGCTTAGACGTTTTACGAAGCCTAAAAGTTCACCCGAATTCACTAGAAAATTTTAGGCATCGATCTGATACTGATTGGTTGTAGTCCTGATTGGTGTGTATGAAGTTATGTGAGGGTGATTTGGTCATGTGTATATGAGATGTGGTTGTAAGTTAATGCAGGGGGTTTAGATATGCGAGTGTGCTGGGTATTTTGACATGTGTATGTGTATTCATTCACACTCATGTATAGTGACGTGTGTGTGAATAACAGCCAGACATACACGTGCAGGGTGTCATCATCATGTGTGTTTTGTGGTTTTAATCTAATGTGTATGCGTTCATGTATGACAACATGTGTGAGGTAAAGTGTTTACGAGCGAAAGGAGGCTCAAAGTTCTGACCATTTACGCAGGGAAAAGTGTGTATGTTGGCACACTTTGTCTAAATGAATTCATTGCTTTCATCCATTCATTGATGTGTAGCATGCCCGCACACGAGCCAGCACACAAGCAAAGCTATAAAGGTTCAGTGTTGTCCTCTAATTAGGTCTGTAGGTTAAGCTTTAGCTCCAACATCTACATTTATAATAATTAGTCGTCTTTGATGCAATCTCAATTCATCGTTTACGTTAGTATATCAACACATGGATTTCGCCTCAACTATTTCGTATATTGTTAATTCCCGTTAATTGTTTGCAGCTGTAAGACTCATCTGTGCTTCCAGTTAACAAACATATCTTTGCCGCATGTTGTTGGTTGCACAGCTCTTTCTTATCTGCCATATCAGTCCCATTTGCCAATTTTACCCAGAAGGCTCCAGTGAACGGCTAAAGTAGTATACCCTCTGCCCCATTAAAAAAATATTTTTTTTTTTAGTACTGATGACAATTATTTGGTCGAACGTATAAAATACACTGTTGTATCCCACAAAGTTCACGCTATGTGCTATTCATTTTGTAGAGGGCACAAGAAACTCTTAATTAACATATTCTTTCCGAGGCATAATATTGTACATGTACTAAATTAGGGCAAGGATAGCGCGCATTAGGTCTAGGATTGCTCATAGAGGATTTGGTCAAATTAGGTATCTTTGTTATTGTTATTGTTCCATTACTTCATCATGCCATTTGGCGAAATCCAGTAGTACAACAAGTAAACTTTTTTGGGTACAACAGTTCATTTTTTCCCCTTCTTTGTTTCTGTTCCAACAGAAGACAAAGAAACTGAAACTTTGTCTCTGTTTCGGTTCTCACTCTGGTATACCCTTCCGGGCCTCTTCCCTTGTGCCTCCCTGTTTGTCTCAGTATACTGTTCCTTTATGCATCTTTTATCTACGGGCTCACCATAGCCCGTGCTACTTGGAACTTTGTTCCAGGTAGCGAATCTTTAACAACAACAACAACAACATGCATCTTTCATACCTTCTTTATGAATATGACTTTCTTACAATGCCTGATAAAGCTTTAACTCTTCCTCTTCTCATAAACCTGCTTCTTAAGCTTGTTACATTTATCAGCAGTTTTCTCCATATTTTCAAGTCATTTTCATAAATATGTTCCGTCATCTCATAAACTGTCTTTGTGTCTAATTATTCCTTTCCTTTCTGTCCTACATGAAGGAAGTCCCTTCCTCTTATGTATTTTTCTCGCCCTAAAATCATGCTGCTTTTTGGACACTACACTGAACCTATTTCCTTCCTTCAGTTCGACATTATAGTCGAGAAATATGATGTAGTGGCCACTGGCTCCCTTGGAACATCGTATTTTATCCTCTCAATATCCGTCTCGCTTTGGGTAAAAACTAGGTCAAGCGTTAAAGGTTCATCCTCAGCCTCTTTCTCGTCAGCACTGGGCTGCTTTTTAAAAATACCTGCAGTATGGGCGGCATTAGAAAGTATCTAATTTACGCATTGCTTTTAAGGAAGTATCTGTATTGTGTGCTGCTTTAGAAAGTACCTGAATTATGTGCTTATTCATGAAGTATCTGTTTGTACTACCCATTAGTGTCGCCCAGAACGTGTCTTTTTATAGTTAGCATCGTGTTTTATTTAATAAAACAGTTATTAACAGAAGTTAATAGTTTTCTATGTGATTAAACACACTGATTGTTAGATATTCAGCTGGCATTTCCCATGTAGCTCTTGCTGCCCCTATCTGTGGCCATCAGATGACCGTTGTCATCCTCTCTTGGCTATGAGTAAGTGATGACACTGCTCTCTTTGGCCATGAGAAAGTACTGTTGTGGCCATAATTCTGGCCACAAAAGAAAGAGAGAGAGAGAGAGAGAGAGAGAGAGAGAGAGAGAGAGAGAGAGAGAGAGAGAGAGAGAGAGAAAGAGAGAGAGACAACAAGAGAACACGAAACCGTGCTACACATCCCGAGCTAAAGTACAGTCATTTGACCACGACACAGGGCTCCCATTGGCAGCACTCACAAGAAACAATTTGGCCGGAATAAAGTATCGAGCGAAATCCTTCCATGTAACCGCAAGAGGCAGCTGGCTGGAAGCAGCAGATCATATCGCGAGAGACAAGTTCCCAGCCAACTTTCTCCATAACTTGCTGCTGGTTTCGAGATTCCTGGAGAGGCTGTTCAACGGGCGAGTGTGTTCACGAAGGAAGAGCTGGAAAGAGGAAGAGGAGGAGGGTGATGCTGGAGTGAGGGAGAGAGAGAGTAGATGTGAACTTGGGGAGATGAGACTGGAAAGAGTGAGAGGAGAGGAGAGGAGAGGAGAGGAGAGGAGAGGAGAGGAGAGGAGAGGAGAGGAGAGGAGAGGAGAGTGTGGAGTGTAGGAGCATGTGAGTGAATGCAAAATATGTTGTAATAAAAGTAGGGAGAGAGAGAGGGAGAGATGAAAGAATGTTAGGGAGTAGAGTGAAAGGAAAAACACAATGAAGGGTGAGTGGGAAGAAAGTAGAAGCGAAAGAAGTGAAGTGAGAAAGGGGAAGAAGGAATGAGGGTAGAGAAATATAGATTAGAAATAAAACAGTCATATGCAAAAAAAAGGAATGTAATAATTAAATGAAAATATTCTACAGTGGAAGAGTTTGAAACAGAGTACAGAACACAATACGAAAATGACTATAAACAGTCAAGCTGAGACATAAAGCATATGAACGAAAACGACCCTCAAGGAACTAGACAAATCTATTATCCAGAATCTTTGGACTTTTTTTTAACCAAAAATGGTTAAATTTTATACAAACTAGGGCTCAAATTTAACTATAATGAAATCACAATGACGTGATAATTACAATCATTACGAGACAATGGAGAGAAAATCAAAATGATTTTCTTTTTCCAATTTCATATATTTTAATATTGGACTAGTAAAGTATGCCCCAGCCCTGAAAAACCTGAATATTAACCCAGTGTTCAAAAATAATAATACAGTTAAATCCATGTTAATTAAGAACTCGCCCTCGTCTGTACCAGGTTGTGTGTACTCCATCCCTTGTAATGATTGTGCACGTGTTTACATCGGTCATACTGGTAAATCTCTTTCTTCACGTTTAAAACAACATTCATATGCTATTTGTACAGCCCAGCTCTTCAGTGCCTTCTATTTACATTCCAGTTTATGTGATCATTCTATCGACTTCAGAGGGACGAAATGTGTTGTTAAAAGAAAGGGTTTCGTTGAACGAAATGTGATTAAATCCGCTCTGATCAAACAATGTAACATCACTCTTAATGTAAGCCCTGGCATGTATAAATTAGATCCCCTTATAAGCTTCAGTATAGCAAGTCAATACAATATAGCAAACATTTAACCACTCTTTTGTCCCCTTTTATCCGTAAGAATCATCCCCCTTTTCTTTAATTGTATATAGGTCAATAGGCCTTTATTCCTATTATCTTGGTGGTCAGGTGACCTGCCCTGGCGAGAATAAGGTCAACCTTCCACGTTTCTTTCTTCATCCTAAAAATGCTCTGAAGAAGGCGAATTGAGCCGGCAACGCGTTTAGTAATCTCTATTTTTCCCCATGTGGTTTTCTATATATATATATATATATATATATATATATATATATATATATATATATATATATATATATATATATATATATATATATATATATATATATATATATGTATATATGTGTATATATATATATATATATATATATATATATATATATATATATATATATATATATATATATATATATATATATATATATATATATATATGCGATATCCTCAGGAGGGTTTTCCTATGCTTATTAAAAAAAAAATGCGTTTTTGAAGACAGATTTAAAATATTTATTTGATATCTTTATTTACATACATGTTGGTGTGTTTGTGCCTTTAATCATCGCAGAATCAGACTCCCTTTGAAGCTTACATGTTCTAAATAGGTCAGTTAATCTTTGCATTTATTGCTGTATTTTAAGTATGTTTATTTTACCTACCATTTTTTTTCTGTTTATTTTTTTCCGTCTATTAGTCATTCCTGCTTTCTAATTTTTTTTCTGCTCCTACTTGTTTATTTTTCAAGATTTTTTCTCTCTCCCTCTCTCTCTCTCTCTCCCTCTCTCTCTCTCTCTCTCTCTCTCTCTCTCTCTCTCTCTCTCTCCCTCTCTCTCTCTCTCTTTCGGTTCTCATAAGAAAATAAGGAGTAAGAAACTGCGGAAAGAGAATTATTCATGTGAAATCTTACTTATATTCATTCTACTTGGTTTAATATTAGGTTGGTCAAGCTAACTTGCTTACACTTAGATATAGATAGCTATATCTTAGATACACGTATATAGCTTCACAGACATAGACAAAAAAAAACAGGTCACACCTTCGTATCATCCTTTGGAGACGTAGCGAAAATCAGCATAAAAATTACTCCTGTTGAAGAAATTGAAAACTACGAATTGATTTAAAATACATCAATGTATGATATTAACGAACATTATGCGCATTTTACATCAATATTTAATATTTATCTACGATATCCAAGCATGATTTTCATGTATGATATACATATATGATTTCCAAACAAAATATCCTCATTTGATAACCAATCGTGAGATAAAAATGAGTGATATTACATACAGAAATCACAATAGCGTGATGCGTCAAATAAACAAATCTACAATGGCCTTGACGAGGGTTCGAACCTAAGTCCGAGAGGATTCCAGACGATGCTTTAATCGACTGAGCTACGTCATGGTTCATGACTGATACTTATACATGATATCCATGTATGATATCCACGCATGATATTTGCATAGTAAAATATCCACGTATGATATTTGCATAGTAAAATATCCACGTATGATATTTGCATAGTAAAACCATGTTTGATATCCCTATTTGATATGCACATTTGATTTATACATATGATATCTACGTGTGATATCCACATACGATATTCGCGCATGATATCATTATATGATACGTATGATATTCACGTATAAAATACATATATACTGCCAGCTTCGTCAATCTCACTGTCATCAGTTTGTATGGAGTCATTTTCCTTGTATGGAGTCAATTATCCCACTATTCGTCCAGTGAATTTTACTACGATTTTATTTTTGGTGAAAAATGCCCTTGAAATAGGTGGGGAAAAATATTCAGCTCGCCATTCATTGAATGCGTGACTTTTTAGACTTTTAACATCCAATGAAATTTGTATGATATTATTTTCTTAAAATATTACTTCTTGTGACTTCAAATCACAGCTGAAGAGAAAATAAAGGTTGATTTTAAACATTTTCAGTGAAACATGATCAGTTGTTGAGTTAAATGTTAATCAAACTGAAAATCATTACATTACTAAGTGTAAATATAGTTGAATTGTTCTGAATCGCCTGTCTGTGCATTTACAATGTGTATCTGTAGAATCGAGGTATTAACTCTTGGACCCCGCCTTTCTAAGGCGGAGTCCAAGGTGCGTGTGGGTGTGTATACTCACCAAGTTGTACTCACTTAGTTGGTGAGTACAATCAGTCAACTGGTGTACAGATTCCTGAGCCTACTGGGATCTATTATATTTACATTTGAAACCGTGTATGGAGTCAGCCTCCACTACATTACTGCCTAATGCATTCCATCTGTTAACTACTCTGACACTGAAAAAGTTCTTTTTAACGTCCCTGTGGCTTCAGGGTGTGTGGGTGTACGAGTATTCAAGTACTCACGTAGTTGTACTTACCTAGTTGTGGTTGTGAGGGTTGAGCTTCGGCATTTTGGTCCCGCCTCTCAAATGTTAATCAACTGGTTTCAGATTCCTGAGCCTACTGGGTTGTCTTATCAACATATGAAATTGTTTATGGCGTCAGCCTCCACCATACAACTGCCTAGTGGATTCCATTTGTTAACTATCCTGACACTGAAAAATTATTTCTATTGTCTCAGTGGCTCATTTGGGTACTCGGTTTCCAGCTGTGTCCCCTTGTTCGTGTTCCACCCATGCTAAATAGTTTGTCTTTTTCCACACTGTCAATTCCTCTGAGAATTGTATATGTGGTGATCATGAGTCAGTTAATTTGTCTGTCTTCAAGGGACGTGGTGTTTAGTTTTCGTAGCCTTTCCTCGTAGCTCATATCTCTCTGTTCTGGGACTAGTCTGGTGGCATACCTCGGAATCTTCTTTAACTTTATCTAACCTCGGAATCTTTCGCTATCTTTATCTTATAAACAAAGATAAAGTTTTACTCACTTTGAGAGGGTGTGTGTATGTGTGTGTGTATAAGTGTACGTGTGTGTATTTGCTACTTCGTGCGTTCGTCTGTCATTCTTAACCTCTCTTTTTAACACACCTTTTCTCTTCATGCTTCTCATTCTCTTTTCCACCCTTCCTATCTCTCTCATTTCTTCGTTTCTATCTCCCTTCTTTATTCCCTCCCTCCATTTCTCCCTCCTGACTGTCTAGGTCCCCCCCCCCCGTGTCCTTTCCCCTCTCTTATTTTCTTGTCCAATCTCAAGAAAAATCTTGGAAGGCACAAGTCTCCGACACAATGAAAGATGAACACACAGATGGTCCGTTTTATTGACACAACTGGGAATTATCGCCCTCGCTACGAATTCTCTCATGACGGATGAGAGGCTTTGTAATGGTGGCCTGGGGAATGAGTTCTTGGATGATGCCAGGGAGTGTATTCACCTAGATTTACTCATGTAGCTGTTTTTAAGGGGGACGAGCTTCAGCTCTTGGTTCCTGCCTAATGAAGTATGAATGTATTGTTTTTCAGAACTCAGTAGACAGAGACAGAGACAGAGACAGAGACAGAGACAGACAGAGAGAGACAGACAAAGATAGTGATGTGGGGGTTAGGCAAGGAGAAAACATCGGAAGATAGCAAGTGTGAGCCGCACACACAATTGCCAACGTTGGGTATTCATGACTTTTATAACTCAACTTTTCAAAATCAAGAAAGTAAAGTTGCCGTCTTAGAAGACCGCTTGAAGCCGAGCTCGGCTATCCACGATATCTGCCGAATGAATATGTAAATTTTACGTCAAAGTGGTGAAACCAATTTGTCAGATAAGAGTCTTTCTCTTGGTCGACTGCAGCTGCATGATGGCAGCATACACCTCAGCAATTTCCTCTGGATTAGCTCTAAACATCAACATGTTTACTGCGGTAGACAATACTTCCTCTCACTTAAGAGGTGACTCTTCGTGGCGTCATATAGTCAATATGGTGTCAACTTATTGAGTTTGGCTAATTGACAAAAAAATCGTTTTACTTGTTTATGCAATATATTTTTTTAATATTCCAACAATTTTTTTATATAAATATGTGGAACCTTAGGCTAAATGTTATTATATTATAAACGTTTCAAGATTATTGATAAACAATTGATTCTTGCTCGACTGCTTCCAGTTGAAAGCAGGTAGACAAAGAGGTCAGTAGAGCAAGGCAGGTTCCAGCCATTAAGAGATACAATAACGAATATGTCGAAGAGGTCATTAGATGGAAGTTGAATTGCCATACGACTTTGACGAAGCGTCCAGTCACACAGTATCCTTCCACCCGATTAAAGTGTTCTCCAGGAACTTCTTTTCCAGAGCTCACGAAGTAGAGGAAAGTGTCATTAAAAGTGTCATTTCTTCAATCATTTAAGAAATGATTGATAAAAACGTGACCCCTACCCACCAGAAGACCGGGTTAAGAATATACTACATGAGTATGAAGACAAACGTGGTAATGAGAAACTCTTCCGACACCAAGCGGAACGCTTTGAAAGATTCCAATGCCGTCTGTGCTATCAAATGTCCACAGAGAGACTATCAGCTCCAACGATCTCAGTATATAGACAACAACATCTACTTTTAAGGTGCCTGACAATGCACCGAACAGCACGATTCCAACAAGGAATATATATATATATATATATATATATATATATATATATATATATATATATATATATATATATATATATATATATATATATATATATATATATACATACATATATTATTAAATATGACCGAAAAAGTAAAATTAATAATTCTAACACGAATTTTCTCTATGTTTCTTATATTTCTTTTCACTGTTGATGGTAACTGAAAAATCAATTCTCCAAAATTCATTTTTATTTCTAGTCTGACGCGACACGTGAACGCGTTTCGTAAAACTTATTACATTTTCAAAGACTTTAGTTTACACACACACAACTATAACTGAACAGAGTTTAAACATCTTCGATTTTATACCTGCATTTGGGTGAGGTGATATGTTACAACAGTTTTGGATGAGGTGAAAATAAACTTTCAACACAAGACAGAACACGAAACAATAGGTATAATATTTTGTAAGTTAAAGGGAACAATGGAAGTAACTGCAAAGGGCCTATTGGCCCATATTTCTTGATGCTTCCATATTGGTGCGGAGTCTTGAAGTGGGTAAAATATAGTTATATACACAACTATATTTTACCCACTTCAAGACTCCGCACCAATATAGAAGCATCAAGAAATATGGGCCAATGGAAATACTGGAAATACTTCCAGTACCTTGTGAACGCACCCCACCTCCGAAGAGCTGGATGAGGTCTTCAAACAGTGATTGTTATATGTGTGTGTGTTTTGTGAAAACTGTAATATAATGTTATAAAATTAATAAAACAAAAAAAAGAATAGAGGTTGTAGAAGAAAATATTAAAGTGTTCAGTAAGAATCAACAAGTTCTTCTCTGAATACTCTTTACTTTCTTCTTCGATTCTATGGGTCCCTACAACTGAACCTAGAGAGAGAGAGAGAGAGAGAGAGAGAGAGAGAGAGAGAGAGAGAGAGAGAGAGAGAGAGAGAGAGAGAGAGAGAGAGAGAGAGAGAGAGAGAGAGAGACAAATACCCACGCACATACACTCAGTGAAATCCCCTTCATATAGGCTGAGGAAATTGAATCAACTAACATCCACCACTGAGAATATTTTTCCAGTGAACAAACTTGGTGCTATGTATTTTATTAAATTTTTTAAAGTGCAAACATTCGACTTTAAAATATTGATCCACACGAAATTAATTGCAAGTAAAATATTTCAATAAACCATCTATGTGTAGAAATGGAGGATGTGTGTAATAAACCTGAAGTGATAATCAAGTTGCATTTAGGGAATTGAGCTTCAACTCTTGGGTCCCACCTGTCAACCTACAATTGACTAGTACTGACCTTTCGCATATAATACCACAAGCCTGACCACCTGAGAGAGTCAAACCAAGCTATATCAGTATATAACAGAGGTGCTAAATAGGATTATATAACTATATAACGAGTTACATTCTAATAGGTATGATTATATTATAAATTTCTGATGCCATACATAATAACTATGCTTAGAATTCGGGAAATTTCTCGTTTTAAATAACAATTAAAAGATACTTTGTCGTAATGGCGGATTCTTACCGACTAACAACAATATTCAACCATTAGCCAATTATTGGTAATTCACTCATACGTTTTTGTTCACTCTATCGTATATTTAATGGTCGATGGAATGCTCGACATGAAGTCACCTAGTTGAATTCATCTAGTTGTGCTTGCGGGGGTTGAGCTCTGCTTTTTCGGCCTGCCTCTCAACTGTCAATCAAGTGAGCAGGTAGCGATGTAGACTCTGTTTCAGCTGTAGTCCGAAGAAGCATTTATGTACCTAGAAATACCACCAAAAATATAGAATTATTACAACAAGAAAGAAACAGTTATGTTATTAACACATATGTTTGGCAATGTTCATTGTGTTCACGCATGCATTCACATCAATAATTCAGGTCACATTCCTTCGTATGAAACTCAATTAATATACAAACAATGCTGCAATTTAGTGTGTGTGTGTGTGTGTGTATGTGTGTGTGTGTGTGTATGTGTGTGTGTGTGTGTGTGTGTGTGTGTGTGTGTGTGTGTGTGTGTGTGTGTGTACTCACCTAGTTGTACTCACCTAGTTGTGTTTGCGGGGGTTGAGCTCTGGCTCTTTGGTCCCGCCTCTCAACCGTCAATCAACAGGTGTACAGATTCCTGAGCCTGAGTGTGTGTGTATGTGTGTGTGTGTGTGTGTGTGTGTGTGTGTGTGTGTGTGTGTGTGTGTGTGTGTGTGTGTGTGTGTGTGTGTGTGTGTGTGTGTGTGTTGAAATGTTTGCCGAGCTTTAGTTCCCAATTTCTTCTTTATGAACAATTAGAAGTTTAGTGCAATAACTTTATTGTCGAACTTTTATTATCAGATTTACATATAAAACAGTGTATCAGCTTTGCTTTACTCACTTTACTCACTTCATTAACATTTCATATAGTTATAAAACTTATATTGGAAATCATTTTAAATATTTGTGATTCATTTTTTATCTTTACTATATGTCAATGTATGCTAGTTTTTTTGGTCCTCATTTGCGCGTTCCCTCTTTATTTACCTCACGAATTCATCTGATAATCTTGCATGTCGTGATCATATCCTCTACGCTTGTTTCCTTTATTACGGTGAGAAACATTTCGTTCAACCTGTCGTTATATGTCTGTCCGCCAAACACACACCGAAACTACGACGTTGGTACAACGTTCGAACAAGTTTGAACACCTCCTAACCAGTTATAACAACCAATATATCAAGTTGTAACAACGTTCTAATACGTCATAAACACGCTAAGCCAAGATGTAACAACTTTATTACAAGTTGTAACAAGCGGAAAATAGAGACAGTTTCGGTTTGTGTTTCCAGGGATGTCCCCTCAGCTCAGAGAAAATTCCGTACATATCAACAGACATTTGTTCTAGTTTTAATGTGAATATCATCTTTACTGTGGAGGCTTCTTGAGAGTGATGCATACTATTCAAAAGCGAGACTCATGTATCTTGTAAATATCACTTGGAAGGATCCTTTGCCTATGTTCCTGTTGCAGTAACCTGTTACTTATTCAACCAGTGTTGCTTCTTGGTTATTGCCACACCTATTTCAATCCTCATATATTGTAATTTGTTTGTGATAAATAAAGCACTAACACTTTGATAATCTCTGAAGAGCGTCAAGTTAATATTTAAATATATGCATTCCTCCTTTACTCAGTTTATCTTCATTTATTTTACATCTATAAATACTGGTATGAAGATATCTTTGATCTCCGTCCGTTCGTTGGCATATATTATAAATAGGGTGGGTGGCAGAACGCCTCCACATGGTTCTCCTCTATGATATCTCCCTCCTCTCTGTGCTTCTTGGCTATCTCATAAGATATATTCCATTCATAAACCTCTTTCTCTAGCTAAAGCCCGAGTTTCTTGTGAGGGACACTGAAATGCTCTTAAACATTCAAGGATATTGCAATTTAACTCCACATCTCTATGTTTGTTCTGTGGCATCATGTAATGCTACCTTTACTAGAATGCGCAATATATATATATATATATATATATATATATATATATATATATATATATATATATATATATATATATATATATATATATATATATATATTTTTTTTTTTTTTTTTCTTAACTAATTTTGGTGATAGTTGACGAAAGCCTTCTGTGTTCAACGTGTATCCATTGGATCAATTTTTCTAATAGGTTTCAGGAATAATTGAAAGTTGTTATTTTGTATCCCTATGTTTACTGTACACTGACATCATGCTAAGCGTTTTCGTAGCCTCTGGTAGTTCTCCCTCTACGTCGTGCAACAGCTGCATCTTTTGGCACTCATGGTGATATATATATGTTCCTGTATTTCGCAACAAACATCATTAACTTGTCTACTATTTCATCTATTGACGAGAAAATTTCTTCGCTAAAAATATTATTATCGTGTAAATACCTGTGTGTGTGTGAAGATCTGTGTGTCTTCACGTGTTTTAATGACTGTATTACAGCAGTCGCCAGCCCTATCGCACATATTTGACCAACGCTCACTGCAGTTCAGCAAGTTTACTGACAACGCTAAATAACTCGCTGGTAAGGCCGACTGAGCACAACATGGCTGGAAAAGAGGAAAACTTGCTGCATATTGTTGCTTTATGCAAATGAGCCTTAATGTAGGCTCCCATTGTTGATTCACAATTTTGTATTTGTTTTCGACCAGCTGTCAGTGGCTTATGATGTACTGCCGTTGATTTCCCGATTTTTGCTTTTCATTAAAATTTTACTCGTGGTTAAAAATTCTAGTTATTTGCAATTTTAATTGAACGGAACTGTTAGTGTGCAGCAAAATTCTAAGCCGCTATTTTATTACGTTATATAAAAGATCTTTCGAAATTATTACTCCCAAATCTTGAATATTGTGTTTTATTTATATAGTTTGATTTGACTACTTTTTATATGTAGTTTCCATGTTGATATTTTTTATTTTACCATGACGCCGAAGCTGCAACTTGTCCTCTGTATATATATATATATATATATATATATATATATATATATATATATATATATATATATATATATATATATGTCGTACCTAGTAGCCAGAACTCACTTCTCAGCCTACTATTCAAGGCCCGATTTGCCTAATAAGCCAAGTTTTCCTGAATTAATATATTTACTATAATTTTTTTCTTATGAAATGATAAAGCAACCCTTTTCTCTATGTATGAGGTCAATTTTTTTTTATTGGAGTTAAAATTAACGTAGATATATGACCGAACCTAACCAACCCTACCTAACCTAACCTAACCTAACCTATATTTATAGGTAAGGTTAGGTTAGGTAGCCAAAAAAAGCTAGGTTAGGTTAGGTTAGGTTGGTTAGGTAGACGAAAAAACATTAATTCATGAAAACTTGGCTTATTAGGCAAATCGGGCCTTGAATAGTAGGCTGAGAAGTGCGTTCTGGCTATTAGGTACGACATATATATATATATATATATATATATATATATATTAGATCAGCTGTTTACTAGTCTTACATGGCATTGAAAGCCATTACATAGTAATCTAGCAATTGTGACAGGCAGTAATGTCCTGCTCTCAACTCGTTGGTAACTCGTGTCTTGGTCCATGTAGGAATTGTATTCCAATGTGTTTTGAGATTCTTTTTCTTAGCATTCTTTCACTGATATTCATGATGTGTCGTGTTAGTGTTTTCGACTAAAAATGTATTGAATCTGTTTTATTACCCCCTTTGCAAAGAAGCGCGGTCTTCGCTGTCATTTGCTTTGTGTGACTTTGTGGGAAAACAGCAGTATCTAGGTTCGGTCTCCAAATGATGTTTAGGACCTGTGATTTGCGGATTTATAATTTTGCATTTTTGATAAATACAGAATTCCACGAATCTGGGTTTGGTGTGGAGTGCGTGGGTGTGTTGCATTTGTGTGTTGTATTCATCAGTGGAGGGGCTCAAGTGTTATCTGATAGGGTTCGAAGCTTGTATCACATCGTAATGTGTTCCCAGTATATCATTTACTTCTTTGCTGGCATCTGAGAAAGTCCTATATACCTTGCTCAAAGCTCTAATGCCAGATGTAGAGTTTGCTTCAGATTTGTGCGTAATAGAAAAAGTATTTGAAGTTCCTCTCTATTTCACTGAGATAATTTTGGAGATAAATATTGAAAAAAAAGGAAACGAAAATCGCTCAGAACCGAAATGAACCTGATCAGGTCTCACCCCTCTTCTCTCCCTCTCTTTCTCTCTACCTCCCCTCCTTCACTCTCCCGGCTTTCACGCTCTCTTCTCTCTTCCCCCATTCCTCCTCCTCCTCTTCTCTTTGTCCTCTATTTTCGCACCCCTCAGCACCTTTCTTACATCTCTATTCCACTCCCCAAGCACCCTCCCGTTTCCCCCCCCTCTTCTTCTCCTACCTTTCTTCTTCTTCCTCTCTCTCTCTCTCTCTCTCTCTCTCTCTCTCTCTCTCTCTCTCTCTCTCTCTCTCTCTCTCTCTCTCTCTCTCTCTCTGTTGGCGATTCCGACTGGTTGATGACATCCCCATACCAGCCATTTGTCACCAGGAAAGGCTCGGTGACGCTAACTCGTAACGACTGGCCTGTGACCTTGGAAAAGTTAGAGGCCAGTCGTTACGGTTGTGTGTGTGTGTGTGTGTGTGTGTGTGTGTGTGTGTGTGTGTGTGTGTGTGTGTGTGTGTGTGTGTGTGTGTGTGTGTGTGTGTGCAGACCAGAACCTTATCATATGAATAAGTCAGACCCGTGTAAATGAATTCCTTAAACCATTTCGACATATGAGCGAGCGAGTACACCACAGTGAATAAATTTTTGTCTACATTGGTGGATAAATATGTCCAAATTTAGCAGCGAATGTAAAAGTGTTCGAGAATATGAATTGATATAAATGAGCAATGAATATGAGTGCCGTATATCATGTTGCATAATAATGAATGTGAGGGGCAATATTTCATGTTGCAGAATAATGCATATAGTTGCACTAGCTCACGTTACAGTGCATGAATCAACACGCTTTTAGCGGCCTAGATCTGGAACTGACCAAACACGTTTAATATATGAAATATAAATTTATTCAATAAATAGATAAAGGGATCTGTGTAGAACAAGCCTCCATTATATGACAACAAAGGGACGAATATTGCGAATGAATGAGAGGATTAGCCACTTATTGCGTAACAATAAAACGCAGTTTTATAAAAACGGAAGACTTAGGGACCCATGATTTAGTGTGGATTGAACAAAATGATTCAACCCGGCATAATGTTTTGCCGTGTTCTGAGACTAGGGGCAATATAATGACAGTATTTGCCATTATAGTCTGGGGAAAAATTTGCAGTAATTTGTGTAGGACTGAACGTGAGTGTAGCAGCATGAGCAGAGAGTCAGGACAGACTCAGCAGACTCAGTCAGGACATTGTAAAATAGTGAAAGCAGACGTATAGTCAGTACCTTAGTTAATACTTGACACCACACTATTAGGGCGTTGAGATATACCTCAGAGCATGAAAATAAGACAGTGAAAAGACAATCGAGAAAGCAAGTAAAGCCAGAAATAATACTTAAGAGCCGGAATTCAAAACCTGAAAGTAAATTTCAGAGCAGACCAACAGAACCAGGAGCAATACTTCACATAAGACCAACAGGACCAGGAGCAATACTTCACATAAGACCAACAGGACCAGGAGCAATACTTCACATAAGACCAACAGGACCAAGAGCAATACTTCACATAAGACCAACAGGACCAGGAGCAATACTTCACATAAGACCAACAGGACCAAGAGCAATACTTCACATAAGACCAACAGGACCAGGAGCAATACTTCACATAAGACCAACAGGACCAGGAGCAATACTTCAGACCGGGTCAGCAAAGACTTCGAAATAATAAATGGGGGTAGCGAGGAGCCGAGCTCGAGTATGTTAAGGACGCGGACAAATGAGCTGGTTGTGGCCGACAGCCGACTACTCACCACCAGGGAGTGGAAGTCATTTGTGCGGCGGAGCGAAGAAAGTTTCCTTTCTGGATTTCGAATCTCCAGCTATTCCTCTCGTGTATGTAGCCCTGGGATATTCCTCTCGTGTATGTAGCCCTGGGATATTCCTCTCGTGTAGGTAGCCCTGGGATATTCCTCTCGTGTAGGTAGTCCTGGGATATTCCTCTCGTGTATGTAGCCCTGGGATATTCCTCTCGTGTAGGTAGCCCTGGGATATTCCTCTCGTGTAGGTAGCCCTGGGATATTCCTCTCGTGTAGGTAGTCCTGGGATATTCCTCTCGTGTAGGTAGTCCTGGGATATTCCTCTCGTGTATGTAGCCCTGGGATATTCCTCTCGTGTAGGTAGCCCTGGGACATTCCTCTCGTGTATGTAGCCCTGGGACATTCCTCTCGTGTATGTAGCCCTGGGACATTCCTCTCGTGTAGGTAGCCCTGGGATATTCCTCTCGTGGAGACTCGTGCTAGAGGAACTGTACCCTCTATTATCCAAAACATTACACACAGAATCGACTTGAGAATGGTCCAGGACAGACCGAAACGTCGTCGTCCCTCCACCTTCTAGTGTGTGGTCTGGCCAGCATTCTTCAGCCACGTTATTGTGACTCATCGCCTGCATTACACACAGAAGCACAAGTAATAGCTATCAAAATAAAGACTGAGACCAAATAAAAACATTTATTTATTTACTTACATCTTTATTTATATACAAGAAGGTACATTGGGTTGTGAGAGTACACATAACATAGGTGTTGGTGCATTCTTGCAAAGCTTTTATTTGGGCTTTAATTCACTTTTTTTATTTCCAATAAACATTTTGCTTTTATTAGTTTTAAAACTGTGCCAGAGTGAGAGTTACGATAGTTGTATGAGTGTCAGTGAGAGTTACGATAGTCGTATGAGTGCCAGAGTGAGAGGTACGATAGTTGTATGAGTGTCAGTGAGAGTTACGATAGTCATATGAGTGGCAGAGTGAGAGTTACGATAATTGTATGAGTGCCAGAGTGAGAGTTACGATAACTGTATGAGTGCCAGAGTGAGAGTTACGATAATTGTATGAGTGCCAGAGTGAGAGTTACGATAATTGTATGAGTGCCAGAGTGAGAGTTACGATAATTGCATGAGTGCCAGAGTGAGAGTTACGATAGTCGTATGAGTGCCAGAGTGAGAGTTACGATAGTCGTATGAGTGCCAGAGTGAGAGTTACGATAGTCGTATGAGTGCCAGAGTGAGAGTTACGATAGTCGTATGAGTGCCAGAGTGAGAGTTACGATAGTCGTATGAGTGCCAGAGTGAGAGTTACGATAGTCGTATGAGTGCCAGAGTAAGAGTTACGATAGTCGTATGAGTGCCAGAGTGAGAGTTACGATAATTGCATGAGTGCCAGAGTGAGAGGTACGATAGTTGTATGAGTGTCAGAGAGAGTTACGATAGTCATATGAGTGCCAGAGTGAGAGTTACGATAATTGCATGAGTGCCAGAGTGAGAGTTACGATAATTGCATGAGTGCCAGAGTGAGAGTTACGATAATTGCATGAGTGCCAGAGTGAGAGTTACGATAGTCGTATGAGTGCCAGAGTGAGAGTTACGATAGTCGTATGAGTGCCAGAGTGAGAGTTGCGATAGTCATATGAGTGCCAGAGTGAGAGTTACGATAGTCGTATGAGTGACACAGTGAGAGTGATGCTGTACGAACCAGTACCAGCTTCTGGTCATGTGGACCCCTCCCATCACTGCCATATAACTATCAGCAAATAAAAGAAAAGACGATTAGATTCTATCAGCTCCAGTTGAGTCTCTAAATAAAGAAGTCACGTGTTTTATTGGTTACACCAAAATATCCTAATAAATGTAAATCAAACGATAAGAATATGTAATAAAGTATTTTTATAACAACAGCAAGAGTGCGTCATTCTATATCCGTCCAACTACCAACATATATATCTTTCGGTGGCAAGAACAGGAAGATAACTTTGTAAGACACCCATTTAAGATATGTAAGATATTTTCCATGGGGAAAATTATATTTTCCCTCAGTATTCTGTGATACTTCAAAAAAAATTATGCATTAGATTAGAGTTTTAAGACTGTAATATATAATTACAGGCAAACATTGGCTAGCTTTCTTTCACAATCGTCTAGTTATTCTTAGCTAGGTGTGCCACACACCTTTCATGCCTTCACACATCTGGTCCATTGACAAAAACAAATCATAACATCTCCATCAATAAAATGGAATGATCGTCTATGTGTCTGAGGTTGGAGGGCTAGTCTCTTGGGCACAGAACCTTGCACGGTGATTTTGACTGTTTGGAGAGTGTCACAGGGTAGGTGGAATCAACAGTCCCTCACCCCTTCCCTGCCCGCATGCCCCTCTTTAAGAAGTACCGGCTCCTATTCCGAATCCGAAACGCTTCTATGATGCATGAAATGTGGGTTTGATTATCCATAGAGTGTCGAAATAGATTTTACGGCTGTTATCGACTTTCAGTCATCGTCGATAATGTTGATTGAAAGTTGATATCGTTGATTGCTACTCGAGCATCTTTTGCCTGAAGGGAGAAGGATAACGAGGATAGAGAGAGAACGAGAGGGAGGGAGGGAGAGTTGCAGATATAATGAGAGGGAATGAGGCTGCATAGAGACTTGGAGGAGGGAAGAGAGAGAGAGAGAGAGAGAGAGAGAGAGAGAGAGAGAGAGAGAGAGAGAGAGAGAGAGAGAGAGAGAGAGAGAGAGAGAGAGAGAGAGAGACAGACAGACAGACAGAGAGAGAGAAAGAGAGAGAGAGAGAGAGAGAGAGAGAGAGAGAGAGAGAGAGAGAGAGAGAGAGAGAGAGAGAGAGAGAGAGAGAGAGAGAGAGAGAGAGAGAGAGAGGTAAAAAGACATGGACTCGTGGACTCGCCAACTTCCTTCTCTATACTCATTCATCCAGCTTATTGAAGATAAAGTTTCCTTTTGTCCTTCAGGCTCAAATCTTGGTATCTAATCTCCATCACGACAATTGTGGGTCGCTTAGGGGGAAAAGATAAAGTCTAAAATAAGCATGGAGTCGTATGTTTAACATTTTCTGAGATTTTGTAATATATTATTTTACATAAAAGGATTGCGAGAATTTTTCCAGCAAAAAAAGCTCTGTTAGGTATTGCGAGAAGAAAAGAACAGGACGATACCTACGTAAGATATGTATTGCGATATCATGGTTGGCAGAGATAATTTTACACAATAAACCACTAAGAAGATGGTATTTATTTGAAATATTCATTCTAATAATTCACTGAAACAAACCTGATAACCCATTAGCATGACAGAGGTTAACAGAAAATTAATCACTCTCATAGACTAAACTACGTCTAGACCCCATCACCCATTAGTCTTACGTGATACGTAACAAATAGGCAATGCGCCGTACATAATAAACACAAAGATATAGGGAGGCCATTAGCTCGAACTCAGACCACAAGATAGAGAAGTCTGAGAATATCAAAGCCATTTTAGTGCTCAAGTGTTAGTACAAACACCACGAGGCTAAGTGGACAGTGCTCGGGGGGTCATAGTCCTAAGGGGCCCGGGTTCGATTCCCGGACTAGACGGAAACAAATGGGCTTAGTTTCTTACACCCTGATGCCTCTGTTCACCTATCAGTAAATGGGTACCTGAGAGTTAGACAACTACTACAGGCTGCTTCCTGGGGAACGATATATATGTAAATATGTAGTTAAGGAGAAATATATGCAATATACACAATAGAGTAAAAACAGATTGGTAAGAAAGGCGGGACCCAAGAGCAAATAGCTCGATTCTGCCGACACAAATAGCAAAGAGTAAATACGTAATGTATTATGTACCAATCAAGCAATAGATTAAACCAACATATTTTTAATTTAGCTGCCATATCAGGCAAACTGGAACGGCTGTTTTCGACAGTCATCTCAATGAGTATTTACAAATGTTTCTCGTGTCTCGTCGGGAAAAGATGTGCCATTTATAACGTTGCTGGCATGACGTTATCCTTCGTTCATGTGAGGATGATAATGCACGTTTGATGCTGTTGCTCATGTGTTGATCATATTCATGTGTGGCAATGATGCTCATGGGATGATGATGATGCCCTGTATGCGATGATGCGGCTACTCATTGGATGATATTGATGATGATGCTACTCATAAGATGAGGGTCATGATGTACATGGGATAATGATAATGATATTCATGAAATTATAATAGTGATGCACATATGATGATATTGTGGCTCATGGGATGACATACTGTTTCCATTTTCTGTTTTGGATCCTCTGGTAAAAGGGGATAATAAGGGTAGGAGGGATAAGTTCCCTTATCCCTCTAGATAAGTGCACTTTAGTAGGACAGTTTCTTGACTTTGGGAAACCTTAGGAGGACGGGATGTACTTTCTCAACCGTTTTGTACTACTACCAAAACTCATTCCTCTTTATTTGTTTTTTAATCTAACTTAATTCGCTTCTTGTTACAAAAGATGTTTCATATTACAGAATTATGTATTTACTCTTTAATGGAAATTGGCAATATTCATGAATAATTCAAGAAAATTGAGTTTAGATTGAAAAAAATATTTTCATAATGGAACTTCGAGAAATAAACATTAATGATATTCGGCCCTAAAATCATTTAGATATTCAAAATTAAGTGTTGTTTAGAGTTTAGATATTTAGATTAAGATTAAGAGTAGAACATTACGTGTGTCGTTTACACCCAAGATCTGGATGTCCAAAGTGTTCACGAGTTGAGAACTTAGAAATGCAATGTTTTCCCCAGTTACTTTTGGAACAGATTCGAGTCGTTTACTGCATCTTAGCACATGGTACTGACAGTGTGGTAAGTCCCACTATAGTCATTGTTGTTATTTCTACCTTCATCTTCTTCTCCTATTACTTTTTCTCTCATTCTTCGTCTTTATTTTCTCCTCATTTTATTATTCCTTATCTACTCTTGTTCCTTCGACTCCCCATACTGTCTCTCTCCGTCTCCTCCTCCTCCTCCTCCTCCTCCTTCTTTTCCTCCTTCTTCTTCTTCTTCTGCTCCTTCCATTGTTTCGTCACCTTCCTCTTACTATAGTTTCTTCATGCTCTGCCCCCTCCTCCTCCTCTTCCTTCCTCTTTTCCACTTCTATATCTTCCTCGTTCTATGAATCCTTCATCTCATTTTCTTCTTGCTTTCTTCTAAACACGAAATTCAATAAGAACTAATGTTAATGAATATTGGTGTTGCAAGACATATAATTACCTCAACTGTTTGTTTTAATCTTAATAAATAACAATGTAAGGTAAGAGAATGGATCAAGTAGAAAGCGTTAAAGCAGAATGTCCCAGTTACAATGACCGGGGAGGGGAAAGGCACCGTGTCCAACCACTTTTACCATCGGGAATCGAACGCTGACTCTGCGTTGTCCCTCGCTGTACCGACAAGTCTAAGTGGATGAACTTTCCAATGCAAGGAGGATTTGTTTTTTGCTTTAACGGAAATTAGATTTGTAAATTGAAATCACGGGGAACCTGAATGTGTTAGTTGAGCATTGTTATGGACAGTCGATAATTAAATTTGGGATGTCGGAATAAAATTCAGGTATTTATTGCTTTGCTTAAGCTTCACATGTCATAAAATACACTTAAATAGGGCAGATACAGACACTTAAACACACACACACACACACACACACACACACACACACGAATAGGCAAGTGTCAACAAATCACAGTTTGCATAACCACACACACATGGGTTGCAACACATCCTGTATATATATTATTGACACACAAGTTCTGCCTTTTAAGAGAGAATTGTTCCGATTCTGGTAATCCTTGCCCCGGTCTCCACTCAGGCTCAAACCACCATTCGGTTTGAGAAACAAGACCTTTATCATCCATTGATTTCCATTCGTTTTGCCCGGATGAATTTATTGGTAAACTTGGGCAGTATATTGGTCCGAGAGAGAGAGAGCGGGTGTGTGCCCATCATGTTCCCTGCCACTTTAAACTTTGGGCAAGACCTGGTGAGGAGTACAGGCTCTGGCCGGATGGGGGGCAGCCGGCAGGTGGAATGGGGTAGGGGTGTGATGGACCTTGTAGGATTGTCATATTATGAGTTTGGAGGGTGTGGATTGGTGGATTTATGGTGATATTGACCCTGCGCCAATTCGTTATTGCTTACGACACTTGGAAGAGTGAGAAAAGGAGGAAAGGACAGCTGAATCTTACAGCAACTAAGATCACCACTCGAGATGCTTTCTCCATAAACTTAATGCATCTTCCCTTCCCGCATCCATCCTCCCGAGATGTCGGGTGCAGCATCTCGATCTCTGTGATTGGCTTGCTGTGAGACTGGTGGGGGATGTCCCCCCCTTCCCACCACCAATCCCATTAACAGTCAAACCACACATCTCTGAAGGGAACCGAGCATTGAGACAGCAGCCCGGAATATGATCCTGGAGGTTTTTGGAGTCAGGTGTCTCTCCCATTACTCATTCAAGCCACTGCCATTGATATTGTTGATCAAAATATTACTGCTATCAGAGTTAAATATAAAAATGTACTAGTATGTTTATTCCATTTCCTTGGAATGTTGCCTGGAACACTTTTTGCAATAAGAACACAATCCGCTTTTTTTTAATTAATGCCAAAAGCAACGATTTGGTATTAAAAGACGGGGTTTTATCCCATTATACTGTTAAATTTAACCAAAATGTTATATTATTACTAATTATTTCAAGTCTAGCCAGCAATATAACTTGGCCAATTCAGGAACTTTACATCAATTCGTATAAGCGAAATACGTTTTCCTAGGAAGATACACGCAGTTTAAAAACACATTTGGTTCTAAGGAGGCATTTATTACCAAGTGAATTTCGGCTATAATGGACGGATAAATTTATTGGTAAACTTGGGCAGTGTATCACGACGATGAGCCGATGTGCCCACCGAGTTTGTTGACGCTACGCAGCTAATCTAAGCTCTGTGGTGCGTGCACACGGATCACAGACGAACGAAAATTGGTTCGATTCCCACGGAAGGATAGAAGCGTTTGAGCATTATTTTATTTCATCTGATACACCTGTTCACAATATATTCGGCACCTGTTGTGGGTTGCATCCTCGAGGTCCGTATAGGGCCTATTTAGCCAACTAAAAGTTAGCCTTACCTGCTAGTAACTCATTTTCTAGCAGAAACCTGCATGTTGCTAACACTAGCATATCGTTATATTTATCTGACTCAAAAAACACGCGATCGAGTCGTTCATGCACAAGTATTCATCAGGGAAAATGAAACGAAAGTTCCGAACGTTTTCGCAGCTCTACACCACACGCTTTAGGGGTCGAGAGTTCGAGTCTTCTAGTGCCCAAGTGAATGAAATATTTATTTCCACGAAAGTGTGGTTGCGGATTTATATGACGTGGATGTAAATCACTTAATACCTGGTACTTAAGCAGGGACTGGGAGAAGTATACAATTTCAGAGATAGCGGTTTCCTGTCGCTATATATATAAATATATATATCATCCCCTATTCTGGACACCGTCTTGACCCCGAGTCTCCACACACCGCTTTCACCCAGTCTAGCTTCCGCACTCCACATTCCTATTCATCCTCTTCATCCGGCCTCTCCACACTGCCCTCAGAGGCTGCATAGGCTCACTGGTGTCAATTTCAACCCCCCCCCCACCACAAACCCCCAACACCACCCTTCTCCACACCACCACCCTCATCCTCCCTTATACAATATCTCCTTCACTGTAACACAATGGTTGGTCTTAGAATGCAAATCTGTTATCGTGTATTCAATCCTGAAGTCTATGGATCCGTGGCTTAACATTTCACATTCACAGACTTTGTGAAGAAAGGCATTGGTGTCATATGCCCACAAACATATGGCGGGCACTGGAATGACAACCGACCCAGCGGTTTCATTTCCGACAAAATCACAACTAATCCTGAATTTTTTTTTTTAATGACGCTAGCCCTACACATCTGACAACCTCACACCTAGAACAAACAGGCAGATATTCTCGCTTACATCAAATAGATTTTTCTGTATTTCTTCTGTCAGTACTGACCCTAATTTTTTTTTTACGTTCATAACAATTGAAAAGAAAAGAAAAGGCAAGAAAAGGTAGAAAAGGCAACATTAAGTTGTATTCTGTTGGGTACAGTTGCAACTACACTTTCCTCTGCAATACACGTTGCTGGGAATTCAACATTACTTTTGAGATTAATAATTAAAAAGTCTTGAATATTTAATGATAAAATATTAATATACGGGAAAATTTAATGCAATCTTTTATCAAAAGGATGGCCTGGAATATTTATATTTAGCTGTGAATTTGCATTCTGAACAGAGATCGAGGATTTCAGTGAAGTCAACCGAGTTATTTACTACTCAAAGCTCAATTTACATTTAAATTGCAAGAAACGTCACCTTTATTGTGGACCAGCGGGTCATTCTTACTGCTACAGATATCTTTTCCTCGCTATGTACATATAAATATATATATATATATATATATATATATATATATATATATATATATATATATATATATATATATATATATATATATATATATATGAGACATCAACTTCAAACACACGTAATGATAAAATAATTAGAAGCAAGACACAAAATATTCCCAGCAACGAATTTCAGGAATTAAAACTCAGTCGAAGTAAGAAAATACGGAGTATAGACCATTTACGAATTTCGAATTAGTAAACTCTTATGGACAATTACCATTTCCTCTCAGTTAGAGCAGTTGAATGGCATCGTATTTGCTTGACGACGCTTCAAAACAAGACGATAAGGAGACGCTATTCACCGCTGGCGTCTGGCGGGAAAAATTCTTATCTGGCCGAAACACGTCGGAAGTAAATGGAAATGATGCTCTTTGGAAGCCACGATGGCGGAAATATAGTTTACGGAGCTTTAGATCCATGGTAGGGGAGGCTTCGCATGGCTCTCCCATTACACCTATGTTCTTCATGCCACCTGGAACAGGAGCTTCGACAGAGGTTTTTTAAATGATTCCTTGACGCACGCGTTTTCGCAACATGCTTGGCTCGTGGACCAGGCGGTCGTGCCCAATGCATGAACGTACTGCGTAATTAAAAATTTATATTTCTCAAAACAGTTATTATTATTAGAATTTGTTGAACAGTTAAATGTAAGTTAGGTTAGGTTTCGTTGGTAATTATCGGTATTCGTATTACGTGAAGGAAACATTAGCAAAGTGCGATTCGAGCAGAGGACGTGAATGAAGCACTAGTCGAGTAAAAGTATTCAGATCAACAGTTGTGATTCGTGAAAGAGACGTTTTTCATTCACGAACAAGGGGGATAGCGGGTGGATTGACGAGCATTTCGCATTTATTGATGAGGACCTGAATATTTTTTTTCCCCACCGGCGAAGGAAAAAATTCATAAGAGGTTTCACAAGGTTTCCTCAGCACACTCGTGTTCTTCTCTCGAGAAAGATGAGGAGCTACTCCAACACCTATTTCCAACGTATTTACGTAAAGGTGTCAGTGCACTGTCATTTCCATCACCGTCTCATCCAAAGAGTGCGACACTTCTGAATTTGAGGGGGTTCGTAGAAAGCTTTAAAAAAGATCCGGCATGACAGGATTCTTGTCATTTGTCTACTGCACCGAAGGAAGCAACTTTCCACAGTAAAATGACTTCAAGACAAAGTGTGTTTGCCATCCTTCAGTATAAGTGTGAGGTACTCTCGGGATCTGTAATTTGCGATATATATAACTAGAGTGGAGTACCCGGCTTTCTCAGGGTCTTTCTTTCCCTTTCACCACTCCATCTCTATCCTATCTCCCCTCCTCTCGCATTTCTCTTTTCCTATTCCCTCCCTCTCCTCTCATCTCCTCCCCCAATCTAACTTTCTCTTTCGTGATCACCTACTCCCTTTCTTTTTCTATCTTTCCTCTTTATCTCTCGCGGTTTTAGAAAATTTTAAACTGAATTGACATTTATTGTTTTCGACTGAAGAAATCTGGGGATTCAGTCAACCAACTTTCACCTGGTTCGGGTCGTTTGGAAGAGTATATTTATTTGTCCCGACTCTTTGACCAGCCTATGTACGTCCCGTATCCAAGCTCATTCACCCTGCAAAGTTGGATGAGGCTAGCCTCATGCATCTGATCCAACCATACGCAAACACGCAAACACAAAGATATGTACAGAGACAAACGGAAAGAAATACAGAACAGTTATAACTGGAGTCCGACTCACAGCGTCTACCCTTCCTCTCTCTTACAGATCGAAAAATCAGAGGTAAGAATGTCTGGTCCATTGGAAAGCAAACGCTCCAGGAGGCAATACAGACCTTCCTGCATTATGGCTTAAAACAATTATATTGCAAGGAAAACATTAATCTTAGGAGAACAGCTAGAGAAATTAATGCACTGAAATCGCTAGGAAATAAATTGTATATATGACAGCAGTTTGGATAGAGAATCAATTAAGAAAGAGAGAGAGAGAGAGAGAGAGAGAGAGAGAGAGAGAGAGAGAGAGAGAGAGAGAGAGAGAGAGAGAGAGAGAGAGAGAGAGAGCCACAGAGAGAGAGAGAGCCACAGAGAGAGAGAGAGAGAGAGAGAGAGAGACAGAAAGACAGACAGAGAGAGAGAGAGAGAGAGAGAGAGAGAGAGAGAGAGAGAGAGAGAGAGAGAGAGAGAGAGAGAGAGAGAGAGAGAGAGAGAGAGAGAGAGAGAGACAGAGAGACACAGAGAGAGAGAGAGAGAGAGAGAGAGAGAGAGAGAGAGAGAGAGAGAGAGAGAGAGAGAGAGAGAGAGAGAGAGAGAGCCACAGAGAGAGAGAGAGAGAGAGAGAGAGAGAGAGAGAGAGAGCCACAGAGAGAGAGAGAGAGAGAGAGAGAGAGAGAGAGAGAGAGAGAGAGAGAGAGAGAGAGAGAGAGAGAGAGAGAGAGAGAGAGAGAGAGAGAGAGCCACAGAGAGAGAGAGAGAGAGAGAGAGAGAGAGAGAGCCACAGAGAGAGAGAGAGAGAGAGAGAGAGAGAGACAGAAAGACAGAGAGAGAGAGAGAGAGAGAGAGAGAGAGAGAGAGAGAGAGAGAGAGAGAGAGAGAGAGAGAGAGAGAGAGAGAGAGAGAGAGACAGAAAGACAGAGAGAGAGAGAGAGAGAGAGAGAGAGAGAGAGAGAGAGAGAGAGAGAGAGAGAGAGAGAGAGAGAGAGAGAGAGAGAGAGAGAGAGACAGAAAGACAGAGAGAGAGAGAGAGAGAGAGAGAGAGAGAGAGAGAGAGAGAGAGAGAGAGAGAGAGAGAGAGAGAGAGAGAGAGAGAGAGAGAGAGAGAGAGAGAGAGAGCTGTGTTATGGATCGCTGGAACAGAGCCCGGGGGTCCACTTGGTGTAGTAATATATAACTGGAAGAGCGGGCCAGCGGTGACTGTTGCATACTAAAACCATAAAACCAAGCTGCACCATGACGAAAAGTCCTCCATGGAATTCTTATGCATATAATAATGAAGAAAGCTGGTAAGAAGCGAGAGAGAGTAAAAGGTAGGAAAAGACTGAGTTCAAAGCGGGTCAGAGGCCATGGAAAGACGACGGTCAATCGAATTTGATGAGTTGAATAGGAAGTTGATCGCTCAGAATAAGTGAATTGAGGAGATGTAGAAAATAACTGAGCATCGTATTGAGAGGTGTGAAAGGAGAAATAAAGTGACAGAAAGACAAGTTCGAAAGGCAAAGCAATGCCTCAGTGGGCATCATATCCAAAAAGTAAAGTTGATTCAACTTAGAGGCAACTTTAATAACGTTGAATCAATGTTGATAAATTGGATAATAAGGATTTATAATTGATTTAGCTTTGCTCCTGCTTTGCTTCTGAGAGTATGCATGAGAGTATGCATTATCGTGTATAAGAGTATACATGTTGATATATACCAACATGTGTTCCAGTATGTGCGGTAGTATTAATATTCATGTATACCATTATGCGTAGTAGTAAAGATCCATATGTATAACAGCTATACATGGCAGTATTCACGCATATATATACCAGCATACATGGTAGTATACATCCACATGCATACCAGTATGCATATAAAATACGTGAACATATAAAAAGAATATTCATATTTTATACATACATAAAAAACAGTATACAATATTGCATCTATCCACATGTATAACTATATGAATAATAATACACATTCACATGTATAACATTATGCAACGAAGTGCGCAGTCTACATGTTTAACATAATGCATTGCAATAAACATGTACACTTATATCAGAATGCATATTAGTATACTTTGACATGAACAACAAGAATAATAAAGACAAAATATTTAACACGGGTACAGAACAAGGGGGACACAGGTGGAACCTTAGTACCCAAATGAGCCACAGGGACGCCCGAAAGAACTTTTTGTGTCAGGGTAGTAAACAAATGGAATGCCTTAGGACGTGATGTGGTGGAGGCAGACTCCATACACAGTTTCAGATGATGATATGATACAGCCGAATAGGCTCAGAAGCCTGGACTCCGGTTGATTGACTGGACCATTGGCTGAGTGATGGGACCAAAGAGCCGAAGCTCAACCCCCACAACCACAATTAGGTGGTTATAACAGTATGCTTGATAACATAAACCCACATGCCTAAATACCCGCAGTTGGTTCTGCATACCTTACAAACTTAAGCTTTTCAGGCTTATTCAATTTTTTTTCAAGTCTTTCTTGCTTTAGAACCTGATGTGAATTTACTGAGAAAAATTTTTCCAAAGGAGAAGCGTTCTTTAATTTGCTCGGAGTCCAATCTGTATTTTTTATATTGATTTGAATTTCATACCAACCAATGAAATCAAACCTTTACGACAGATTAGCTCAAGGGCTCACCACTTGGTGATAATTGGAAACATACCTGTTGGTAATCTCAAAACTTCTCTGTTTTTAAAGCTCTCTTGCATATAATTAGCTCTCCTAGAAGGTAATCTTAGGAGCTCTCCTGTTGGAAATCTTAATAGCTCTCTTACAAGCAATATTAAAATCTCTCTTACAGGTAACCTTAAGAAAATTACGCAGATAAGCTTTAAAGCTCTCTTGCAGATAATTGCAAGAACTTATATACAGGTATCTATAAAGCTCACCTCGATCGCATGTACAAGACATATACGGGAATATACTTTCCTTGAGGATATTTCTTGCACAAAAGTTTTACAATCGAAGCAGCCATCATTACAGCCACTAAATACTAGATAATTTTATTGTAGAGATTGCAAAGAAAAAAAATTGTATTTATTTTCAGTAACGCTGCTAATCCCGCCAAAGTTCCAAAGTTAGAACATTTCTGCTGCCAAAGATATCTTTCAGTCGGAATTTGGAGAATAGAATTAGGTGATGTGTGGCACCTACTCCCCTTGGCACTGTAGGCAGACATTCCAGTCACGTTTGGCCCCCTGACAAGGTGTACTCCTGGAGGGGGCACCGCTGCCTCAAGCCTGTCGGGTGAAAAACTAGATTACGTTGGATAAGCTCGACTACTACATGGGGAATTTTTATGGTGTTATACGACCAGTCGAGCAGGATTCTTCGCGGCCGCGGCATCATGTGACGAGTCAGCAAGAGACTAAAAGTCTGGACACGGTGAGGGAGCTGTTCGCGACGTTCAGCACTTTCTATACATAGGTGCAGATTTTCACAAACAGAATATATGACCGAACCTAACCAACCCTATCTAACCTAATCTAACCTATCTTAACCTAACCTAAACTAACATAACTAAGTCAATAATTTATGCTCTTAATATAATATAGGTATTTCAAATAAACCAATTGAAAACAATATTTTGAAAATAAAGAAAATCACTTGGTAAACAAATCGATACAGAATTTTCGTTTGCTATAGTGAAGGAAATTTCCTTGACGATGGAAAATCCCGCCGCATCCGATAGTACCAAATATCTACTGGACTCCTTAACGCCAAGATGCAATTTGCATATATTATGCTCATCCTACTTTGGCATTTTCGAGTTTTACGAAGAATCTGTTGAGTGAATATTCAAGGATGTACCTCGTGAATAGAAATGACATGAGAGTAATTTCTTTCCTGTTGTGGATAATATTGGATTTCAATTATATACATCAGGAGAGAACGTAAGTGAGAACATATCCAATAAAAAAATTATCAGCAACATGGGGTCCACTGTCTATTAGATAAGATCGACAGGTGCAGAGTAAAGGATAAGAGAATATACGACGTCCGGAATATTATGATTTGGCCATCTAGCTCTCCTTCTTAACAGGAACAAAAACGAGTTAGATTTTAGAATTAAATAGGCTCAACTAGATTTAGAATCTCTCGGAATATCTGTGGTGGTGCTTCGCATCCAGACCGCCATGTTTATTAAAATACTTTGTAATTGAGGAAGGTATACATGGCTACATCGGTCTTTACATTAATCTTTTAAATCTTATTAATAAGATAATCTTTAATGTTCGCTCCATAGCAAACGAAAGGATAAAAATCCATATATATATATATATATATATATATATATATATATATATATATATATATATATATATATATATATATATATATATATATATATATATATATATATATATATATATATATGGCACAGCTCTCCTAAACACGAGAGTTAAGTATACAACTTGAGAACACTTTCCCACTAGGAGACTCGAACCCTATCCAGCACAGAAGCCTTCCAGCAACTGGCATAACAGGTACGCAACAGGTAACCTGCTTTTAATAGGTTAATGCGTACCTGTTATGCCAGTTGCTGGAAGGCTTCTGTGCTGGCTAGGGTTCGAGTCTCCTGGTGGGAAAGTGTTCTAAAGTTGTATATATATATATATATATATATATATATATATATATATATATATATATATATATATATATATATATATATATATATATATATATATATATATACCCCTCGTCTTCACCACCATTCCAACCCTGCCCCGTCCCCTCGTCCTCCCCGTCATCCCTCACATCCTTGTCCCTTCGACCTCCCCATCATTCCCCAATCCCCTATCCCCTTATCCTCCCAACTATCCCACACTCCCCCGTCCTCTCGTCCTCTCCACCGTTCCCCCCCCCCCCCCATTCCCTCACTTGAAAAACACAGTTAAAAAAATCATGGTTTTACCTGTCACAGGTTTGACATCTATGTAGTAGGTAAATAAAAACATGCGCGTACTCGAATGCAAAGGTGTGTAAAAATTTCAACGCAATCAGTGAAGAACTTTTGGAGATCACAGCGTGTGTTACTTTAACGTCCAACAGATGGCGCAGTTAAAAAGAAAGTTTTTACCTGTCACAGGTTTTTCATCTATATAGTAGGCATATAAAAACACGTATTCGAATGCAACGTTGTGTCCAAATTTCAAAGCAAATTTCTTTCGGTGAGAAAAGCAAAAATATATATATAATCAACACGTCGGTCAGAAGGATGAAGATTACAATTCAGCGGAGGAGATAATTAGGCAGGAAAGAGACATATGAGATGAGATAAAAACAATGTCTTTATAATTTATGAATAGATGGAGACTGCGGAACTCTCATATACCAATTCATACGAGTTCCAGGAGGCGACCAAACTAATGAAATAAATTGATCTTATTAATGATCTTATTAATATGTTTTTTAAATTGATTAATTAAAATGGAACGAAATTGTACGAACCATATTAATAATAATAGGTGTAATGGGAGAACCATAATAATGTTCATATTGTATGTATGTGTAATTTGTATTAAAGCAAATTCAATAATGTTTCAATTGAAAATGCTTTTACAATTAGATATTGAAGAACACCCTGTCCCAATCAAGTTGTTTAAAATTTTCTGATAAAGGAATCAACAGAGTATTAGATAATTGGCCATTTTCTTATTGATAGTTATGCTATGAAATTCGAAATATCCACTTTTTGGATGTTTGTCTTATATTTAATTTATAAAAAAGCTTAACTGTGTCATTTTCAAAATATCCTATAATAACCGTGAGGGCTGTTTCTAGCCAATAATTTTTCAACTTTATTTTCATACCTAAGCAACACATGTATATCAAAACGTTTCAAGGCCTTGAAATTTTTGTTTGAACCCAGAAAAATATGGTAAGCATAACACATTTTTTGGGTGAATTTTCTCAGTGAATATATTTTGTTATAATATGTATAGTGAGCGCTGTTACGGCACATTTCCTAAAAACTTAGTGGTTAAACATTGTCACATTATTCATCAAGTGTTAATTTCTTCACGATTTAGACTTAGACACACACACACACAATATATATAGATATGCAAACAAGCCTGAATATATATAAATATATATATATATATATATATATATATATATATATATATATATATATATATATATATATATATATATAAACTAAAAATAATTTCATTCACTTGGACCATAGAATCATTAAACTGCAGACCACAGACCTACTTAATGACCCACCAACACACACAATAAGGAACGATAAATTTAAGTATAAATCTATCTCCCATATTTATTCTCCGTCTCCGTTCTCATTTAGAATTATTTTGTTGGCTTATCACAGACACTCACTCCCTCCCTCCCCTCATTACGGCTTACTGTCTCCCTTTTCACCCATCTCCCCTCCTTTCCCTCTCGTTCATGTCCCCTTCCTCGCCATCATTAGGCTTCACTGTTTCCCCTTCCACAGCAAACTTTTCTCCCCCTCACCCACTTCGTTTGGCTATTTTCGAATATTTTTTTGTTTCCTTTGCTGTGCTCGTGTTCCAGCGGTAAGTCTTCCTTTAATCGTACACTCTTAATATTGTCATTTGATGGGTTTGATTCCTGAGTGTTTAGTCTAGTTACGATCTATTTTTCAATATATCCATAAATTTATCATTCTATCCATATATCTCCGTTTATCCATCTATCTCAGTCAATTCATGCCTCTATGTACGAATGTCATATATCTATCCGTCTATCCATGCCTTTATCTGGTAATTCATCCATCTATTTATTCATTAGTCTATATATCCATCTACCCATCTATCTATCAGGCATCTATACATCTGTCTATCCATAAATCTATCTATCCATCTATCCCTATTTGAATTATTCAAACCGATTATCAATTTATCTATCCATTTATCCATCTATCGATCCACTCATCTTTACATCCATATATCTACTGTCAGTCTGTTTCTGGCTTCATCTCTGTCTCTATCTCTCAAAAGAGAGAGAGAGAGAGAGAGAGAGAGAGAGAGAGAGAGAGAGAGAGAGAGAGAGAGAGAGAGAGAGAGAGAGAGAGAGAGAGAGAGAGAGAGAGAGAGAGAGAGGGAGAGAGAGAGAGAGAGGGAGAGAGAGAGAGAGAGGGAGAGAGAGAGAGAGAGAGAGAGGGAGAGAGAGAGAGAGAGGGAGAGAGAGAGAGAGAGGGAGAGAGAGAGAGAGAGAGGGAGAGAGAGGGAGAGAGAGAGGGAGAGAGAGAGAGAGAGGGAGAGAGAGAGAGAGAGAGAGAGGGAGAGAGAGAGAGAGAGAGAGGGAGAGAGAGAGAGAGAGGGAGAGAGAGAGAGAGAGAGAGAGAGAGAGAGAGAGAGAGAGAGAGAGAGAGGGAGAGAGAGAGAGAGAGAGAGAGAGAGAGAGAGAGAGAGAGAGAGAGAGAGAGAGAGAGAGAGAGAGAGAGAGAGAGAGAGAGAGAGAGAGAGAGAGAGGCAGACAATCAGGCATGCTTTCTTACAGATATAGCTGTCCTTTCTATATACATCTTACAGAAGACGTAGTTTATAAAAGGAGGGAAGAATTAACTAACGTCTCTGACACCCACCATCTCACAAATCTGGCAATACGCGAAATGGCAACGACGTTGCCATCCGTACTGGGCCATTATCAACTCGTGTGGATGATAGATGGTGTGGATTAGAAAAGAAATGTTGCCACTTTATTGATTTTCTGATTTACTGGATGGGTGATCAATTATCAGCCACGTTATTGTGACTTCCCAAGCTAAGGAACCCAATAAACCCACTCACGTATGACCCCAAGACGTGACCTATGACCCAAGAAATGACCCCATGACCCAAAATGCTTAAAATGTACCGAAACCAGCGCCAGGGAAAACGTGATATATCCTGAGACGAGAGCCAATGTATACATAAAATAATTCTGAACTGAGACATGTTTCAACCCAGTGCCAGTGTAAGCAAAATATATTCTGAGAGAGAGAGCCAAAGGCAGAGAGAGAGAGAGAGACAGAGAGAGAGAGAGAACTAATTAAAACATATATAGGCAAAATGAAATAGAGATCAAGAAGAGACTATAAACCGAAGTGATTGACAAGAAATAACCTAAAAATATTATCAGTAATACTGTCGTACAATACCATGCTAAAAATACCAATCAACCCGAGATATAAATTGTGTTATATGTTTACGCTGTGATCAGCCTAACGACCTCTTCCTGTGTCATAACTGCATTTGTGCCTAATGAACGCTGATTGGACAAATGACATTGTTTAACCCTGGACACAGAATGCAAATGTGAATTTATTCTCTTTTCCTAGAAACAAAACCCCTTTTTTATATCAAATTTCCCGAAATTGAGTTTATTAAGTGATTTGATGAATAAATTATAGTTTAAATCACTAAATTTCGGTTGGGTTAATAAACTTGGATATATTTCCATTTTTTACAATATTTCCTTAATGCAGTTTTTCCTATACAGTTTTCTGCCCGATTAGGACATTTCGTTGTTGCCTTCAACCTCGTTCTGACAGTTCATGAGATGACGCTGGAACCAATCGTATGTGTGTGTGTGTGTGTGTGTGTGTGTGTGTGTGTGTGTGTGTGTGTGTGTGTGTGTGTGTGTGTGTGTGTGTGTGATTGTGTACGCACCTATTTGTGCTTGCGGGGGTTGAGCTCTGGCTCTTTGGTTCCGCCTCTCAACTGTCAATCAACTGGTGTACAGGTTTCTGAGCCTATTGGACTCAATCATATCTACACTTGAAACTGTGTATGGAGTCAGCCCCCACCACATCACTGACTAATGCATTCCATTTGTCAACCACTCTGACACTAAAAAAATTCTATCTAATATCTCTGTGGCTCATTTGGGCGCTCAGTTTCCACCTGTATCCCCTAGCGCGTGTGCCCCTTGTGTTAAATAGCCTGTCTTTATCTACTGTATCAATTCCTCTGAGAATATTGTACGTGGTGATCATGTCCTCCCTAACTCTTCTGTCTTCCAGCGACGTGAGGTTTAATTTTCGTAGTCTCTCATATCTCTCAGCCCAGGTACTAATCTGGTGGCAAATTTTTTTAACCTTTTTCAGTTTAGTCTTATGCCTGACAGTATATGGACTCCATGCTGGGGCGGCATACTCCAGGATTGGTCTGACATAGATGGTATACAAAGTTCTTAATGATTCCTTACACAAATTTCTAACTGCCGTTCTTATGTTGGCCAATTTGGCATATGCTGCTGATGTTATCCTCTTGATATGGGCTTCAGGAGACAGGTCTGGCGTGATATCAACCCCCAGGTCTTTCTCTCTCTCTGACTCTTGAAGAATTTTATATCCCAAATGATACCTTGTATCTGGTCTCCTACTCCCTACACCTATTTTCATTTCATTACATTACATTTGCTTGGGTTAAACTCTAACAACCATTTATTCGACCATTCCTTCAGTTTGTCTAGGTCTTCTTGAAGCCTCAAGCTGTCCACCTCTGTCTTAATGCGTCTCATAAGAAGAATTAACACAGCTCCTCCAGCCTGTGTGTGTTTGTGAGTGTATTCACCTAGTTGTATTCACCTAGTTGTATTCACCTAGTTGCATTCACCTAGTTGTGCTTGCGGGGGCTGAGCTCTGCTCTTTCGTCCCGCCTCTCAACTGTCAATCAACTGTTACCAACTACTTTTTTCACACCATACACACACACTCTCAGGAAGCAGCCCGTGACAGCTGACTAACTCCCAGGTACCTATTTACTGCTCGGTAACAGAGGCATTAGGGTGACAGAAACTCTGCCCATTGTTTCTCGCCGGCGCCCGGAATCGAACCCGGGACCACAGGATAACGCGCCTAGCGTGCTGTCCGCTCAGCCACCCGCTCCCCAGTCTTGACCGACGTGTGCGAGTGTGTGTGTGCGTGCGTGTGTGTGCGTGTGTGTGTGTGTGTGTGTGTGTGTGTGTGTGTGTGTGTGTGTGTGTGTGTGTGTGTGTGTGTGTGTGTGTGTGTGTGTGTGTGTTAGCACGCCCTCGTAAGCGCTCGCTCAAACTGTTTGTGTTTGCGTGTGCACTATGTAGTATGCCATGCATGCTGTGTGCAAGAGAGAGACATACACAGGAGTCGAGAGCGCGGTGTTTGTGTGTGTTGCACTGGACACAAACACAACTCTGTACCTGCTGTTGAGAGAGCAAACAACTATATTCTCCAACAGGCAGCCAACGTTCTGAAATTCCGTTTCACGCACTGTAGTCTCCGGTCTTAAAACCCTTCTCAATAATTTATTCATCAATGCGTATTTACAAAATAAATGACCAAACCATTAATACACACGATATTTCTTGTTTTAGAAGTTGAAAGGCATCAATTTTGATTTTCTGTTTGCCATCACGTTTCCAGCCTCAGCGTTCACCAGAACTTGTGTGTAGAGAGCATACGATCCTAATCACCTAGTTAAAAGGATCACTACCTTCCTTGGTCTCTAGTAACCTACTGGATAAATATTTCATAGTGGAAATTATTTTTTCTTCGCCAAGGCCTAGTGCTCCTGCCTTCCTGGCGGGACAAGGCTTGGGGGACATTAACTTCGGTATACTAGAACTTTAAGTCCCGTCTGTTCTGGTTCTTCTCTAGTTTAGATTTTGTATAACGCGTTGATGTTACTGGCGTGGCCTAGTGTTTTTTTTTTTGGCCGTCTTGCAGGCGGGGGAGTTTGATTTCTCTCTCTCTCTCTCTCTCTCTCTCTCTCTCTCTCTCTCTCTCTCTCTCTCTCTCTCTCTCTCTTGGCAGCTCGAGGTTACTTCCTTTGTCAAAAGCTCCTCCAGCCTGTACCTGTAAATATTTAATGCAGTCTCGTAATCAGTATACAGTCCAGTATGTGGTCTGACGCCACATGCTGGACAGTATACTCCAGCACCTCATGCCGAAGTAATTGCTTGTTTGATGCGGGAATGTGAATATCAGAAATATAATGATACAATCAAGACCGATGATTCGGTCAAGACTGATGATACGAACAAGATCTATGATTCGGTCATCCGTAAAACCTTCTCTGTCACTTTTGCGAGTTTCTCCAACATCTGAAATAGCTTCATGTCTTGATGACTTTCTACCAGTCCCGTAATATGAAAGTCTATCCATCTTTTTGTTGTTTAACTTGTCTGTTCTCTGCCCCATAATACGCTATGGCCTTCTATAATTGGTATCCATAATGCATATACTCCTGAAGCTGTACATGAATCACGTTTTCCTTACGTTGCTAATTCCACCTACGTAATACATTACCAAAGGAAATCTGCTTCCTGACATGCATGTGACATATCACTTTTCAGCTTTCAGGTTTACAGATACATCATCTGTAAACTGGATTCAGTGCTTAATCCTCTTAAATCCATTTTTTAATTTACACACCATAGAGGGTTCCATGTCACGTCATCCTGTTCCTTCAATTTGCTAATCAACCATCTGCCAAAAATGGCTTCTAACCATTCTACTTTTTTGTCCTTTGTCTGCTATACTTTCGTCGAATTTAATTACGCTTAAAGGCAGAATTTCACATTGCTGAAATTATGCTGTACTCATCTATTTGTACTCACCTATTTATGCTTGCGGGGGTTAAGCTTTGGCTCTTTGGTCCCGCCGCTCAACCGTCAATCAACTGGTGTACAGAATCCTGAGCCTACTTGGCTCTGTCATATCTACATTTAAAACTGTTTACAGAGTCAGCCTCCACCACATCACTGCCTAATGCATTCCGCCTGAAAAAGTTCTTTCTAACGTCCCTGTGGCTCATTTGGTTACTCAGTTTAAACCTGTGTCCCCTTGTTCACGTACCACCAGTGCTGAATAGTTTATCCTTGTCAACCCTGTCAATTAAACTTAGGATTTTGTAGGTAGTGATCATGTCTCCCCATACTCTTCTGTCTTCCAGTGTCGTAAGGTGCATTTCCCGCAGCTTTTTCACGTAACTCATGCCTCAGATTGAGGCATGCTATGTGAGCACCTTAATGACAAAAGTCAGAGTTACAGTTTGAACGATTCTGAAATTGTGTAATCATTGAAGTACTGAAATGATCATACTAGATCTCATACAATTAAAGAGAAAATGAAATACTGGAGCTGGTTCATGATTTTTATTTAGCCTTTATTCAACCCAAAGTCGGAAAAAAAGGGTTCAATGTCCCGAGAATGAATCATTTCTTATTGTTCATTGGTTACAAAGCCACTACGCCACAAAAACGAAAGAGTGCTCAAAATATTTTAGCATTATTTATTAGTTCATAAAATAATTTAAGGAGAAAAAGAGAAAGTGAGAGAGAGAGAGAGAGAGAGAGAGAGAGAGAGAGAGAGAGAGAGAGAGAGAGAGAGAGAGAGAGAGAGAGAGAGAGAGAGAGAGAGAGAGAGAGAGAGAGAGAGAGACAGAGACAGAGAAACAGAGAGAGAAAGAGATTAGGGAAAACAGAGAATGAAACCGAGAGAGTGATCTTGGAAATAAACTACACGTGGAGGCAGACTCTGATCTCCCCCCCTCTCTCTTGTATTAATTTTTATCCCAGAATCTCTCAGTTGGTAATAAAAGTTGCATTTGCTTTATCAGCTGCGCAGTTGGAACTGTTTGGCTTTTAACGCTCAAATCATTCGTGATTCCCCACTCAGGCAACAAATATATACTGAAAGGACACGGTGTTCACATTGTGTAAGCCAAAGTCTTAATCTCGCCAAAGTGTAATTCATTTCGCTTATTCTAGGACACATTTCTTTATGTTATGAAACAACTTTATTATTTGGTTGTCATTTGTTTTAATGATCCACAATGATTAATTTTGATCCACAAATTTAAATTCTAGAACCTAAATGATTGCACATTTAAATCTGATTTAGTTTAAAAAAAAATGTAAGTACGTTATTAGGTTGCAAATCCCCGTTAAAACATGGTACATTATTCCTTCATTTTGTTATATCAGATCACATCAACGACAGATATTACGTCAAAGTTCTTCTAAACACCTTCGTGTTTGTCTAGAATAATTCATGTAAAGTAGGATAAAACCTAATGTCAGCCATAATGCAAAATTTTATGCATCCAAACATTAATAAATTATTACTTGTCATCAGTGTCTCATATTAATTGTAGGTGAGAAAGTTAAGTATGTTATGACTGATATCAGAATCATAATAGTTTCTCTCTCTCTCTCTCTCTCTCTCTCTCTCTCTCTCTTTTGTTCCTCTCTCTCTCTCTTATCTCTCTTTTGTTCCTCTTTCTCTTACCATTCCCACCAGGTAATTAGTTCCTCACTGAAACAGAACAAATACCCCTCAGTGTCTGCACCTCTCCCCTGAAGTATATGTACCCCATATAGCTGAAATTTCCTCTGAACAATCACTCCAAGTGGCATTAGGAAGGGAGAGGGTGGATATCAAGAGCTTAAAGCTTAGTCTAATTCCATTACCCACTCCCTCCGAATAAACTTTTGCTATACCTACTTTTCTCTTTTCTTCCATTTATTTGTTTATGCTGTATAGTTTATGTTTTAAATTTATTTCTTCGTAATGTTTCTTGAAATATATTTATTTTTGCCATTTTATAACGTCCAGTAAACAAAACTGTGCCTGAAAATCTTGTCATTAGTGAACTGTTAGATAGTTAGACGATCATCGAAGGAGTAAACAAAATATCTCACGTGACAAAATGTTTGTAATTGATTGAATAGTGACGATGGGTCGAAGATGGGATATTAGAAATATTTTAAGGAATCCTTATGAAATAACTTTTCTAAATCATTTTACTGAGTCAAGCAAACTTGAGAATATCCTAAACATTGGGTTTAATGTTATTTACTGGATAGAATGATATCCATGCATTTACTTAAGGAGCCCATTACACACCTTGATCATTTTATGCTACGGTTTCCTGCAAACATGCAAAGCTGTGGTTGTACTATTTCCTGTTCCATTTTTAGGTTTTGTTTTTGTTTGGACCAAGCTTGTTCAGGAAATAGGTTTCTCTGTTTGAAATCAGGCCAGAATTAGCCAGAACCCGACGCGCGTATGAACCCCCTCACCATTATTCATTGAAAAATATCTCCAAAAAGTGTTGGAATGGTAATGACTTGCTGAAAGGGTTCCGTGTAAAACTCCTCGCTGCGCTGTAGGGGGAGACTCGAAAATTCTGCTTTGATTGTAAACCATTTTATTCGTTATTTTTTATTTTCATCCTCCCCCTCTTTCTGTTACAAACAATCACGATCTCTTACCTCCTCACTTCCCTCTTCTCTATATCTCTGCTACATTTTGGCTGCATCTGTCCTCTTACGACCTGCCTGAACAATATAATAATTTACTCGGAAACTAGATAGTAATTGGATGCAACATATATCTAAAACTCAGGATACCAGGTCGCGTTTTCAGACGTTTTATCAAAGTGAGGAATTAAACAGTTCAACAAACGGCCGAAAAATCATCTTGATCAGGAATTCTACCGAATAGAAGAACATCTGAAAAGACATAAAAGTATATCTGTGAGCGAATAGAAGTATATCTGTGAGAACAAGGAAGTATACTTTGAAAGAAAATATATATGAACCTGAAATCAGGTGAAAGTACACTACATAACAAATAGAAAGAAACCTTTGGCCTATAATGAAAGTAAACCTTTGAAGCAAAATAGAAGTAAAGATTTGAAGCAAAATAGAAGTAAAGATTTGAAGCAAAATAGAACTAAACCTTTGAAGCAAAATAGAAGTAAACCTTTGAAACAAATTAGAAGCAAACGTTTGAAGCAAAACAGAACTAAACCTTTGAAGCAAAATAGAAGTATACCTTTGCTGGTTCCATCTTTAACACCGGGTACCCTCTTCCATCTCCATCCTCTCTTCCTGCCCCTCTCTCCCTCCCTCATCTCCCTTCTCTCAGTTCACCCCCATTCCATTTTCTCTTCCATCCTCCCTCACCCCTCTCTCTCCCCCTCCTCTACCTCATCTTCCAGCCACGAAAGCTCTTGGAAAACCACATGTAATTGTAACTATTTAAACGCTCTCTCCCTCTCCACCCACCATGGACTCTTAGAAACAAGAAGTTCCGTTTTACGCGTCGTCGCTCGCCTTGCGAAAGTTTCTTGACAGGTATTGAAACTTGCGGGAAATTTGAGAACGGACGTCTCCGGTGAAGGATGCACAGAGCATTGCTGTCAGTGACGCGACATAGACAAGTGGAAAGGGAAGAGATGGAAGGCAGAGAGAGAGAGAGAGAGAGAGAGAGAGAGAGAGAGAGAGAGAGAGAGAGAGAGAGAGAGAGAGAGAGAGAGAGAGAGAGAGAGAGAGAGAAAGAGAGAGAGAGAGAGAGAGAGAGAGAGAGAGAGAGAGAGAGAGAGAGAGAGAGAGAGAGAGAGAGAGAGAGAGAGAGAGAGAGAGAGAGAGAGAGAGAGAGAGAGAGAGAGAGAGAGAGAGAGAGAGAGAGAGAGAGAGAGAGAGAGAGAGAGAGAGAGAGAGAGAGAGAGAGAGAGAGAGAAAGAGAGAAAGAAAGAGAGAGAGAGAGAGAGAGAGAGAGAGAGAGAGAGAGAGAGAGAGAGAGAGAGAGAGAGAGAGAGAGAGAGAGAGAGAGAGAGAGAGATGACATAGAACGCATGGAGACACAGAACGTAGGAAGAGAAGACATAAAACCCGAAAAGAGACAACACAGAATGCGAGGAGAGGACATATAACATAGGAAGAGAGAACTCCAAACGTGGGGAAGTTAAGACACAGAACACAGGAAGAGAAGATAAGAGAAGAGCGAGAAAAGGACGTGAAAACACAGATCGTGGGAAGAAGGGAAGAGAACTGTCAGGAGAAAGAACCAAGCCATTACGACAATATAGCAATTGCAAGGGACCAGGTTAAGGATTTGAGATGGAACGGAGAGGGAGAAGGGGAGGAGAGTGAGGAATAGTGCCCAACCACTTGGACAGTCGGGGGATCGAACTCCGAAATTCATGAAGCGAGACCGTCGCTCTACCCTCCAGCCTAAGTTGAACACAGGAAGAGAGAACACAGAACGAAACGATAACGTTGAAACAAAAGAAGCGCGAAGAACAGATTAAGAGTAGACACTCAAGGAAAGAGAAATATTGCTGTTAAGATTGCTGGAAAGATTGCAATATTGCTATTGCCGATGCTCTGTTCTCAGGACGAGAACAGAACATCAACAACAGAAAAACCAGGACAAATCAAGGAAGCATAAACGACAGCGAAACGAAGCCAGCGAACCGTCACTGACGGAAAGTGGAAGCCAAAGAGAGGCGTCGATAAAAGGAGCTGGCGAGTGGGAATAACGGAAAGGGAAGGGGAACTATCACGGGGAGGGGAAAATCGCCAAGCCATTACGACTATATAGCACTGGGAAGGGGTCATTATAAGGATTTGGGATGGGACTAAGAGTGGTGCCCAACCGCTTAGACTGTCGGGGTGCATTCCTTCTTTTGCCGGTTAAAATTTGTTTAAGAATCTAAATCCGCAGATGATAGTTGTACTTTCATCATCTTCTTAAAATAATGAAAAAAATCTTTTATTTTTTCACTATATTTTTGCAATTAAGCTTCGTTGTACCCGAAGAGTAAAATGAAAGACTGAGTTTCGAACAGATGATGATTTTGCAAAAGTCCGATGAATGTATCTACCCAAGTCCAATGGGTATATTTACCAAAGCCCAACGAATCAAACTTCTCGCTAATTTAGATCTCCTCGCTTCACTGAACCTCCCTAAAGTAAGGTCCAGGGAAGCTTAATGATCAAAATATACTTCAGAAATTAAAAAAAATCATTTTTTTCATTATTTTAAGAATAAGTTGAAAAAAATGCAACTATTATCTGCGGACTTGGACTTAAAAAGTTTAATCGTACATAATTTAATGCAAATCATTACAGGTGTGGGCTGGACCTTATCAGGTGTACAGTGTAGGAAAAAATTAATTTGCTTGCTTTTAGAGGTGCTATCCATTTCCGTTAAAGGTATCAGTGATCAAACTGCACAAATGGTATTGAATCCGGATGTATTAACAGTGTCGATGATTCAGTTACGGTATCTGTAATGCAGCTTCAGCAGCTGGGCTAATTGGAGCATACAGCAAACTAACCAGGAAGCCGGATACAAGGGCCCAAATGGCAGATGATATTCTTCTTGAATCTGACAGAAAGAAGGATCTGGGGATTGATATCACCACGTACCTGTTTCCTAAAGCCCACGTCTGAAGGATATCATCAGCGGCATATGCGAAACCGTCTCACATAATAATTACCTTTAGAAGTTTATGTTATCATTCAGTACCTTGTATACGACATATGTCAGACCAATCCTGCAGTATGCGGCTCCAATATGCAGTCCGTTCCTAGATTAGCACAAGATGAAGTTGGAGAAGGTTGAAAGGTATGCAACAAGGCCTAGCAGTACTACGAGTTACTAGTAAAGGATAAGTGAATTGAACCTCACGTTTTTTAAAGAGAAAAAGAGCTAAGGGAGACATGATTACCCTATACAAAATTCGCTGGGAAATTGATAGGGGTAGAGAAAGAGAGATTGTTTAGTACGCATAAACTCACGCACTCGGGAGACTCGGGAGAAAGGAATGGTGCTCAACCACTTGAGCTGGAAGGTATGTTTGGTCTCGATTCATGCAGGTCGGCGTTCAATCCCCGACCGTCCAAGTGGTCGGGCACCATTCCTTTCCCCCCCCCCGTCCCATCCCAAATCCTTATCCTGACCCCCTACCCAGTGTTATAAAGTCGTAATGGCTTGGCGCTATCCACCCTGATAGTTTAGTAGTTTCGCACTAGGAGACACAGGTCAAAACTGAGTAGCGAAATGAGCCACAAGGACGTTAGAAAGAATATTTTCAGTATCAGCGTAGTTAACAAATGGAAAGCACTAAGAAGTAATATTTTGGAGGCAGATTCCATACCCATATTCAGATGTGGTTACAGTAGAGCCCAATAGGCTCATGAAGTTTCACCAAAGATTATTGAGAGTTGAGAGGTGGGACCAAAGAACCCACAAACACAATTAGAAAAGTACACTAAAATACAGATGAAAAATAAAATTATTGTATCATAATATTCATGCTAATAATAATAATACTAATAACACCAATAAAAAAAAATTGTCTCTTTCGCTCGTGAAAAAATGGTATCCGATAACAAATACTTTCTCATTGCAACTAATTAAAACCCAAAGTCGATAAGAGATTTACCGCCAATGGTACTAAGCGATCAGACTAGGTCACCGGCTCACCATGATATGTGGTGAAACCAGGTGGTTGTTAATTAGCGAGAGCACGACTCTCGGAAAAGTTTTTTCTCTCTTCTCTCTCTCTCTCTCTCTCTCTCTCTCTCTCTCTCTCTCTCTCTCTCTCTCTCTCTCTCTCTCTCTCTCTCTCTCTCTCTCTCTCTCTCTCTCTCTTAAGCCCTCCCGGCCTGCTTAGGTCTCAGACCATGAATTAAGCCCGTTCAGCAAGCCTTGCTCCCGCACATTCTGAAACTCCTTCTCAGTATGCTCTCCAGTGTGATATATTGCCCAAGTTACCCAATAAATTTAAACCCCATTACTGCCGAATATAAAATGTCGGTGCGAGTGTGCCTATCTCAGGGCCAAGCCAACTCAGTCACTAATGAAACACTACGTTGATGTTACCCGGAGTGATGCATTGATGTTACCCGGAGTGATGCATTGATGTTACCCGGAGTGAAGTCAAATAAATCCTTGAATATTTCAACCAGTCATTAGCCAATGAGATCAGTTACAGCCGCCAGGAACCAGATGACGTCAGCTCCGGCATGCAGGAATTGATGATGTCAGTTCATTGGCCAGTAACTGATAACGTCAGTTCCAGTTGGCAATACATGATGACATCATTTCCTGCAACCAGTAACCAATGATATCAGTTCCCGGAGCCAGTAACCAATGACGTCAGTTCCCGGAGCCAGCAACCGGTGACGTCAGTTCCAGCGGCGGCAGCTAATCCATGAGTCAGGACTGAAGTAGTGTTTCCTTATGCAACAAGAGCTATTAGCTCATTCAACAAAGTCGGGCTATTTTTGTATACAACAAGGGACTACTCATGTAATAATGGCCTCTCTCAGCTTATACAACAGGAGATTTTGCCTCTGACAAAAACGGCTATTAGCCCATGTACACAAAATAAATTATTGGGGCTGGCAAAGAGCATTATTGAATCATGTAGTAATACCTCTTGGCTAATACCATAATGAATTTTAGCTGATGCAAACAAGGATTTGTATGACCCATGCAACAAAGTCTATTTTGCAAGTGCTGCGAGGACTATTGGCTAATTTAACAGGGACTATTGCATCATTTCATAACAGCAATTTGTTTATGTAACAATAAATATTGGCTCATGCTAGAAGCAACGAGTAATTTTGCTTACACAACAAGAATTATTGGGTTAAGAAATACAGTTCCTCGTATTTTTCATCAACTGCTAGTCATTGATTTGTTTAATCAGTGCTTGAAACTTGAAAGGAAATTTATTTGAAATATGCTTTTGAGAACTTGATTCAAAGCATTTGCAACCTTTATGCTGAGTGAGTGAGTGGTTGCTTCTTTTTAAATCCAAACTTAACGTTCTTAAAATCAACTCTATTTTTCTAATTTAGTTGCAATATTTTAGCTTGCTATTTACATTTCCCCCTTGTTAAATCTTTTCCTGATACCCAATTTCTTTCACGTTATTCTAGAGAATTTAAATAAACACAAAATTCTCCCCTTAAGGTAAGATTTCTAATTTAGGATATTAATTTTTCTCTATATATATACTACCTAGTCAAGAAATGTGAATAAAACGAATCGGCTTGAAAATGATCCAGGACGGACCGAAACGTCGTCGTCCCTTCACTTTCTAGAGTGTGGTTTGGTCAACAATAAAACGAATAATTAACCTTGAGATTTATATTTTTATCTTATTAAATAACATGCACCAATTCTTTGATAACATCAGAATATAAGACAATAGGAATTATAGATTCTGCAGAAGGCATGTTTGGTCACGCAAGGCTGCTGCCATATAGATACCCACCCTAATTCACTAACAAATATGTCTAACCTACGCTTAAAACAATCTAGTGCTCCCACGTCAATTATGTTATTAACGAATTTGTTCCATAAATCAATCAATAACCATGTTTCCAAACTAGTTTTTTCCCAGGTCTTTTCAATATATTCAATTTGCATATTATACCCGTTGATATTTATGTAAGTAGGTTAGATTATCAATTTTAAAAGCACTACTATCACCTTGGTTGAGCATTCAAGTAAATCACTGAACAATATGTATAACAAATCTCTAATCCTGTCTGTGGAGGACAGAAGAAAATGTATACATGCTGGTTAGCAATGTAAATATATGGCCACGTCTGTGGTAGAAAATAATAATAATACTAATAACAATACTAATAATACTACTACTAATAATAATAACAATAGTAATAAAACCTGCCCATGAATTATTATACCTCTCTCTTCCGGTTCCCGTAACACCTTAAATGAGGCCAGCATACCCCAGCCGGGGCCGTCACACCCCACCCAGGGCCTCGCAAACGGACGTCTCTTTTCCTTTCCCACTCCCCAGGGACGTCACACCCCACCTGGAGTTGTCACAGCCCACCCGGAGCTGTCACACCCCCACCCGGAGCTGTCACACCCCTACCCGGAGCTGTCACACCCCCACCCGGAGCTGTCACACCCCCACCCGGAGCTGTCACACCCCTACCCGGAGCTGTCACACCCCCACCCGGAGCTGTCACACCCCCACCCGGAGCTGTCACACCCCACCCACGGAGGGAGACTCCACCACACCCAACTCTCACTGGTCACGTGAATGAGGTACAGTGGTGGCGGGGAACTTGGTGCAAACAGGCCATCTCTTGGCCAACATTTTGACAAAATTTAACAATACATTAAACCCACTATAATAAATTGAAACCAATTAGTGGTAAATGTCTTGATGCCTGTAACCAAATACTGACTCCACTTGCTGAGTGAAAACTGCCAATGTTGGCTGATTAATGTATATTCTCAGCGAATCGTGCGTTTGAACATGCTCTGTGGTAAATCCCACTTCAAAAGTAAAATGTATAAGTCCAAAGCCAATGAAAATAAAGTGAGGGTGCAGGTGTTTAGAGCAGGAAGTCCTACTCCTTGCTGCTGGAAGGAGGAAACAAGAGCACATGACCAATGGAGGTCACGGAACCAGCATATTTTAAATGCGGACTGTTCACCGGTGTGATATTCGAACTGAACATATATGATGGATGTGGGCGCAACCTGCGATACAAACAAGACCTTCCTCCATTTTTAAGTACGTAGAATACCCAGGAAAAAGTTCAAAGGCATGCCAGATATAGCAGTCCTCAATTGGTTGAAAAAAGAGGAATGATTGAACAAAGATGATACACAGAAGGAACGACATATCAAAATATTGCAAAACAGGTCAGAGACGACAGTCACAACACAAAATTTTCAGTGAAATGGAGATGATAGACAGAGGCAGTGCAACACGAAGGGGCACGAACAAGGGGTAACCAGCTGAAATAACTATGCCGATGGAGTCATCGAAATAACATAATGACCGTCAGTGCCGGAGTGCAGGTGATAGAATCAACTAGAGATTGAAATGGTGTCTGGCGACTCCATGAACATATAGTGTTAACAAAAGTGATAAGGCTTAAAGTAAATCTGTCAGTTGAACATCAGTCCCAACCAGAGAAAAATAAGCAAATACAACAACATTCTACGAGTCCCGTTGATGTTGTATATAATATTATCAATATCAATGCCATGTTAGATGAAACACACACATGAAACGAATATCAACAGATGCGCATCTGATGATATTAGCACTACGTTTAGTAGTTCTGCCTTTAGAACTTTCTTTAATAATCTGAACCATCTGAACAATTCCAACTTAGTTCTAGGTTTTGTATATAATTTACTTCGGACCAATTTTTGAAAATTCGGGGTCAGCGTGATTCGTTAGATCGTTACGAGGAAAGATTGAAGGAGAAAACTTTCACATCAGCGGAAGAAAGAAAAATAATAAACATGATCATTATAAACAAAATACTCAGGGGATATAAAAATTGGAAGACAAGGACCGGCCATTTAACCTGAAAAAAATATATCCTAATATATCATCAAATTTCGTTTCTTCAATATCATAAAAACAAGCGAATTCCATTCGCTTAGAAGTGAAGTTCAGGAGGCAACCTATATTCACAGTTTGAAATGTAAATATGACTGAGTTCAGTTGCCTCTGGAAGCTGTATACCAGGTCGACTATGGGTTTTGAGAGGCTGACCTGAAAACCGTAGCTCATTCCACAAATTACAACTTGGTGAGTACACACAAACCGCCGGAAAGATACAACACCCAAAGATGGAAAATATATATATATATATACAGTGTAGAGGGGAACAACGAGGCAACTGCTTGCCATAGCCCTTATATACGAGGAGAAACGACACACGATTATTTTTTCCCTTTACTTGTAAATGCACACCAGCATACGTGTATGTATGTGTGTACTTACCATTTTTTTTTAGCTCAACCTTAAGATGCAACTTAGAAGCTTGGATTAACAAAATGAGAGAGAGAGAGAGAGAGAGAGAGAGAGAGAGAGAGAGAGAGAGAGAGAGAGAGAGAGAGAGAGAGAGAGAGAGAGAGAGAGAGAGAGAGAGAGATAGAGATAGAGAGAGAGAGAGAGAGAGAGAGAGAGAGAGAGAGAGAGAGAGAGAGAGAGAGAAAGAGAGAGGGAGAGAGAGAGAGAGAGAGAGAGAGAGAGAGAGAGAGAGAGAGAGAGAGAGAGAGAGAGAGAGAGAGAGAGAGAGAGAGAGAGAGAGAGAGAGAGAGAGCCCCACCTCCCTCCCACACAACACTAAATCAGGTGAGGTTCGACTCCTCCACCGGGTGTAGTTAAAGTGTTGCCCCCAAGGAAGAGGCTTGACACGGGATGTGAGGGAGGGGTAAAGACCGAGACTATACTTACAGAACAGTAATTACTTAAAGAGTTCGTTGCCGAGAGCTCCTGCTCTTGAGTCCCACAATTCCAACTGCGCCGAGCGTCTGTTACCATTACTTTGAACCAAGTTGTTCCATGTTATGCTTACGTCTCTAACTTTAGTTAGATAGAGTCAATTACTTCTCCCAACAAACCATTCGACTTCACCCCATTAACTACTCTTTCGCAAAATGAAATTGTCTAGAAATGCCTCTGTTTTTTTCTCTCTTTGTCTGGTTCTCCCTCCTCAGCTCTCATGTAAGTTGCTGGTTAACGTAAGCTGCTCAACTTGAGTTGTCTACTTTAAAGCAACCATTTTGAATGTTGAATAAAACTACGCCCATTCTGGGACACCTTCCGTTAAGTGGGACACCTTCCGTTAAGAGTTGTTACAAGAATGTAACAACTCTTGTATATATCTAAAAAAAAAAAAACTTATGTTGCTTAATAAATATATATATATATATATATATATATATATATATATATATATATATATATATATATATATATATATGTCGTACCTAGTAGCCAGAACTCACTTCTCAGCCTACTATTCAAGGCCCGATTTGCCTAATAAGCCAAGTTTTCCTGAATTAATATATTTACTATATTTTTTTTCTTATGAAATGATAAAGCAACCCTTTTCTCTATGTATGAGGTCAATTTTTTTTTATTGGAGTTAAAATTAACGTAGATATATGACCGAACCTAACCAACCCTACCTAACCTAACCTAACCTATATTTATAGGTAAGGTTAGGTTAGGTAGCCCAAAAAAGCTAGGTTAGGTTAGGTTAGGTAGGTTAGGTAGACGAAAAAACATTAATTCATGAAAACTTGGCTTATTAGGCAAATCGGGCCTTGAATAGTTGGCTGAGAAGTGCGTTCTGGCTATTAGGTACGACATATATATATATATATATATATATATATATATATATATATATATATATATATATATATATATTATTTTTATTATTACTATATATATAGTAATATATTAATATATTACTACTTAAATGCGAATGAATCCATACTAAATTTATAATAAAAGGTATGAACGAGAAACGGATCATTATTCAAGCAGTCACTCCTTAATTGCCAAACTTTATCACTCTCCCTCCAAGACTAGGATATGACATTTAATCTCAAGTTAGTGTTCATCAACATTTAATTAAATGATCTGCTTACCAAAACCTCAGTTCTTTGGCTTACTGCTGTTACCAGCTCCGTGGTGTTGCCAATATACCGAATTGTCTATAAAATCCTTCTCCCCTTAAAGTTCCATTTCTTTTATCAAATGTATCACGCCTTCCCCTTCATCTGCTCCTACACTCTTTCCTCGCAACTTGGCAGCTTATTGAGAACACTGCATCTGCTATCACTTTATTTGGATTACTGCTTGGGCCGGTGCATCTGCCAGTGGGTCTGCTAGTATACTGGGTCCGTATGGGCAGGGAAGGTAGTAGGTAGACAGGAGAGGGAAGGTAGACAGGAGAGGGATTTCAGATAGTTACTTAGGATTCACGTGGCATATAAGACGCTTTTGAAATTTTGCGCTTTAGGATCAGGTGTTGGGAGGATAGAAAGTACAGCTAAATGTTGTCCTTTGGGATGGTATAATGTGTTTAGGAATTATTGAGTATGGGGAGTGGAGTGAAGGGCAGTTTAAAGAAAAAGTGGTTCCATGGTAAAGATGATTGCACATGAAGGTATGAAATACATTCAAAGGATTCAGGGGTGGAGAAGAGAACGTTTAATGTGGCTAGAAGGGACATTATTATTGGAGTTTCCACAAGGAACTGGGATAGAGGTGAGGGTAGGCAGGGTGAGTGAGGTGTGGTTATTTTGTAACCCACACCTCTCGTTTATCTCGTTTTTGTCCATTTGGCCAATGATTCTTAAGTCTAATGTAATTATTCTTTTTCCCTAATCTTGTCCAGGATAGTGATGTATATAACAAGAATTGTATGGGCCCTAATGCTGATCATTGTGTCACTCTACTTATTTATTCCCTCAATTATGTTCTCTTCCTAAGAAGAGAACAGTTACTGGTTGTCTCCAGTAGGATAGATATTCTTCAACCCAGTTCTACGCACCCTAAGAGCATTACGGGTGCATTGAGTTCTTAATTTTGAGCACCCCCCAAATTCTGTTAGGTTAGAATTTGCTTCTCAAGATTGTAATGGTATCCTGTGTGATGCAGTACCAAAGGCTTTCTGACAGTCAAGAAATATTCACGCATATCATTCTTCTCTTTCTATTCATGTTAATTTTGTTTTCGACATGACATTTATTGCAGAATGACCGCGAAGAAATAAGAAGATACTATTTTGACCAGCTGGGACAAGAATCTTATCCTTGCAGTAAAGTCACTATGAAACTAAGAGTGAATAAAGTCATTCAGAGAACAGAATGACCATTCCAACGAGTACCTATCAACCAAATAGGAAATTGGGTTCCTGGTTGATAACATAAGATCATGCTCTAGGGAACCAAACATAAGATCATGCTCTAGGGAAAAACTAGTGTGTAAAGCTTACAATGAACCAAAAGAGGACGAAAAACTCTCAGCTTACTAACAGTCAAAAGTTCCTGTACCCACCAGAGTAAAAAGAAAATAAGCTCATTCTCTCGTCACAAAAATTATTTACACATAAGAAGATACAGATTAATATCTCTAAAAAACCAGCTTACCGAAAATGAGGATGTAAACATACAAATAAAAATTAATGAGATCTGCAAGAGGACCACTTTGTCCGCGCGCAGGAGAGGGACAACTGATGAGAAGCCTCCTGACGAGGTTTTCAGCGAACCCTCATCACCAAACTTGAGGGAATATCGCCTGAGACCGAAACATTACTAACCAGGAGAAAACTTGCTTTATGGCACCCACACACTGCCTGGAGGAGAGTTCAGGTAGGGCATAAACCTGTAATGGTTGTTTTAAGACTGCTAGGAACTGGGGGGAAAGTGGCTGGTGTTAGAGGTTGGGAGGGCTTAAGGGGGGTAAATCCCCCCCTTAGGGCAGGGGGGATTTAGGGGGTAGGGCCAGTTGAATAGGGGTTTGGGACTCTGGTGTTGCTAGGGCTTCCAGCCTTCCTTTCATCAAAATCGCCAATTTTGAGATTGTTTTAGACACGGTTAAATCGTGCTGGTTCGTGGAATGTCCTGTAGTGCAGAGAATTGTTTTCTGGTCGAGAGTGACTGCGTGTGGATCTGAATGTGAATATTCATTATACTGTCCGTAGGTTTTCTCATTCAAACCTTCCCTCCGACTTCCAGTTTCTATCTATTTCCCCTTCTTTCTCTACTCTTTTTCACACTCTTTATTACTCCACACTCTTTATTATTCTATTTCTCTCCACTTACCCATCTCTTCACTTTTCGGACCAAATTTCATTTCGACTCATCCAAAAAATGGCTAAGAAATGCCTGAAATTGAAAAGAGTGAATCTATCTTATATTGAATTTGTCTGCCACTCTGCGTAAGGAAAGATTTGTTTTAGTGGCATTTCAGTTCGAGAATGCTTGGATTCAGTATGATTCCAATCATTATGTGTATGTGTATACTTTCATACGTTAGCATCTGCAGTATTTTCATGCATATATGTATATATTAATACGATCTCTTTCAACTTAATTCTGCAATAAATCACACGAATAAGGAACAACATATCGGAACAAAATCGGTATAACATCTGTGAAATTCCACTTAGGTAGAAACAATATCATATTTTATTATCAATTTAGATTAAATGCAACAATACTGGTGCCCATCATATTTTTTCTTAAACAAAAATGTTAATTATCAATAACTTAAAGTTACGTGTAAATGTTTCTTGTGTGGTAAACTTGGAGTTTCAGGACCGCTTGGGGCTCTTTTTAAACGTACTTTGCTTGTTGACTAATCTCAAAGAGTCAGAGGGATTGTAGACCATTCTCAGACTCTTGGAAATGATTGATAAATCTTAGAGATTCAGAGGAATGTTTGGCTATTCTCGGAGTGTCATGAAAATATTTAACTATTCTGAAAGGCATAGAAATATGCTTAATCTTTCCTCTCATAATTATAGAGAGGATAAAGCCATTCTCAAAGAGTCAGGTAAATATGTTACTCCTTCTCAGGAAGCAAGACGAATAGTTGACTATTTTCAGAGACTCTGGAAAATGAATGACCAGAACACTGGAAGGACAATTTGCAACCGTCGAAGGGAGGGTAGTATCAGGGGAATACACCAAGTCATTACGACTATATAGCACCTGGAATTGGTCAGGATAAGGATTTGGAATGGGACGGAGGAAAGGAATAGTGCCTAACCAGTTGGACAGTCGGGGGATTGAACGCCGACCTGCATGTAGCCAGACCGTCGCTCTACTGTCCAGCCCAAGTAATAGAGCTGGAATCGTCGGAGATTAAGAAAGATCAATGAGCGATGCATGGAGTAATAATATAGTTGGTTTTGTTATTGTTGGGCGCGCCGGCTCGACCGTGTTGAGAGCTGCGTTGGGTAGCAACAGGTTGGGAAACACCAGTGGGGAAATATCTCGCCGGATCTCTCTGTGAGGAAGAATCTGCCGTATCTTCTGAAAATAATTCACTGTTATTTGCTTACTCTAATGCCTTCCAATTATTCAATCTTACTCAATCATTTTTCTCTTAATAATAATAATAATAATAATAATAATAATAATAATAATAATAATAATAATAATAATAATAATAATAATAATAATAATAATAAATAATAATAATAATAATAATAATAATAATAATAATAATAATAATAATATTAATAATAATGTATGTGAAGGACAGACCCAATATATGTGTACGAGTACTAAGAAACACATTTTAGAATGCAACCTATATCTTCTATCATGGTACTGTGTACCAGGTTCTGAACATGATGATTGATTGATTGATAAAGATTAAGCCACCCAAAAGGTGGCACGGGCATGAATAGCCCGTAAGTGGTGGCCATTTTGAGCCATTACCAGTATCAAGAGCTGATACTGGAGATCAGTGGAGGTGCGACTGCACCCTGCGTGACGGGAGATGTCTCCCGTCCTGAACATCATTGTAGGAGCTTGCATTTATATGTGTGGCAGAGTACCTCACTTAGCCTCCATCATGAGATGTGTGTATACTTCCCAGAGACTCGCCAAGGTATTGCGAAGTTTCAGAAAAATGACCACTTAACCATTCTTCTGGGAACTGTGGGCAGGGGCTCGGGGAAGCTTTATCTCCACTCTGAACAACACAAGATGTGTGCTAATATTAATGAATGAGATTAGTTAATTTTGCCTCCTGAATAAATAATTTTACGGTTATTCGGATTAACTGGGGATAAACAATTGCTCAGACAGACTTGGTGGGGTTATCCGGCTGTGCCTAACCCAATTTTCCCCTCTCCTAACTCCCCTAACTCTCTTCCCCTCTCCTCCTCCTCCTCCTCTTTTCTCCATTCCCCCTTCTCAAACATCGACGTCTCCATCCCTCTCACTCCCTATATCTCTCTCTGTCTTAGAAAATATAACTCTAAATTCATCGTTTTCGAGTTCCGTCTGCGTCGAGATCTTCCCTGTCTCCCCCCTCTTTCCCCTCTCCCCCTCTTTCCCCTCTTTCCCCTCTCCCCCTCTTCCCCCTTTTCCTAATCACCATTTCTCTCATCTCTCTTCCCATGCTTTCACAATCTCGGCAAAGTTGGGTGAGGCTAACACCCTCTGCCTGGGCCTCCCAAATTTGACAGAAAAAGAGACAGAGAGACAGAATTTATCACTTATATAGACTAGAAGAGAAACCTGGCTGTGCCTGGGATAGTCCGTCTCTCCCGCCCAGCCCCTTCCTCCCACCCTCTTCCCCTCACCCTCATCTTCCTCCCCTCACTGCACTTCTCACTTCTTTTACCAGTCTGGCCTCCAGCCACAGACAGACATTTCAATTTATATCTATATATACAGAGGGGAACCTGTCAGTGCTTGCGTTTGTTTCTGTCTATTACCCTCCTCCTCCTCCTCCCCCCTCTGACTAGCCCCCCCCCTCTCTCTCTCTCTCTCTCTCTCTCTCTCTCTCTCTCTCTCTCTCTCTCTCTCTCTCTCTCTCTCACTCTTGCTCCCTCTTTCTCCTCTCGTCTTGTTTCACCCTCTTTCCCATTTCACCCGGTCTGTTTTCCTCTTCTTTTCTCCTCCCCCACCACCTTATCGCTCCTCTCTTCTCGTCCTTCCCTTGTCCTCTCTTTTTCAATCTCCTTTTCCTCATGCCACCCTTTTTCTTCATGTTTCCCTCTTTTCATCTTTCATCTTCACTACACGCAATCTTCCCTAATCACTGTTTTCATTACTGTGACCATTTTCCCTAAATCATTATTTTCATTATCATGCGAATGGATTCAGTTCAGTGTTTTTGGAGTATCATGACAATGATCTGTACACTCTACGGAAAATACATCAGCGATTTCATTTCAGATGTCATGAAAATTGAGGAGGGGTGGAAGTAGTCGAGGATGATTGTCACATTCTTATCTTAAGTCGTCAGTTTGCCCTTTGTTCTCAGGTGTATATACCATATATGAAGCTTAAAATATATGAACTTGCAGTGTATATAAACTAATAGAACAAAGTTATAAACAAAAGAAGGATTTTCTTTCCCTTGCCGACCCTCGTTTGTGGTATTAGCTGCCAGTGGCCATGGCTGTCATTAGGCAACAAATGCAAGCTCTTAACAGCTGACAGTGACAAGAACTGCTATTGGCAAAAGCTGACAGCTTTAACAGCTGTGTCAACAGCTGCCTGTGGCCACAGCAGACAGCGGTAAGAGCTACCAGTTACAAAAACAAACACCGGATTACCGCTGTCGGTGACAACAGCTTTAAACACCAACTTTCCAATATCCTCTTCGTGTGATAGCCCAACCAGTTTATGAAGCATAATCTTCTCAAGTGGACTTGTACTGAAGGGCTCTCTGTGAGTGAGTCCTTGACGATTGTAGGTTATAACTACGAAAGCATTTGCCACGCAAATAATTGTTGATGCTGACATCTGCGAATTAAAGACATGATTGCATGCAACGTAATTTTCCCCTCATTAACAGCTTTGCAGAGCACTTAAAACGTTTAATTACATTTGACTTTGGGTGATGGCTAAAATCGCGTTTTCTACACAAGGCGAAAAAGATGATGAGAAGAACTTGCCAGTATATATTCAAGTGTGTTTTATTTTTTTATTTTGAAAGAAACAGCGATCATTTCTTCCGCACATCCGTCTTTCTCTCACGTTGCGTTGCTTTTAACAAGTCTCTTATTGAACATTATTTTTTGAAATAGACCTGCAAATGGTCTTTATAAAAATATATCTCTGGTTCATATCATAGGGATGAGTCTAGGCATGTTTATCAGGGAATATTAACTCTTATCAACTAGTGGCACTAGGATGGAGTTCGCCTGTGCTGTCTCGCACTGCCCTTGTTAATAAATCCAGGAAATGGGGAGGGAATTGCTTTGTTGGAGATATTGCCTCTCCGTGTGGCCGGAAACCAGCCGCTGAACACGTCCCTGTGGTGAAGGACTGGCAAGCGTTTACTGTGGCCAGAGTACACGAAGATAAATCCCAACTGAGCTGTGAAAGGTGGCTCCTTAATCCATCGCAATTATTTCATTAGTGGAGCGAGAGCGGCAATTTGTGGAGGCGAGGAGGAAGATCTATAATGGTCGACGTTGAGGTAGTAGGTGTGGCTGTGGTGGGTGCTTACATAACAGTGCTTAAGAACAAATCCACAAGAGCCGTGACGAGGATTCGAACCTGCGTCCGGGAGCATCCGGGTGCTGCCTGTGCTTAATTTATTGAGATCAAAGAAACGTGAGGTTTGGTCCTTTGGGCCCAACCAACATGACCTCGCCACTAACTTGAGAATAATCACTGGTGGGACTCAGGACCGGTTATCAACATTTCTTACAGCCAGCATTATTAAACACTCTTAATATAAATAGTGATGATAAACTTTAGCTTGTGCATTGAAGCTGTTAATAAGCATCCTTGTTCCCGCTGTTGGTAACAAACTGGATGACTGAACTTGTTAGTATTGGCAAATATCAACCTAGGCATGAATCATATTTTCTCAAAACTCCATAAACTCACATGACTCATGGTTACTGAATAAGCCTTGGTAACACTATATTATTCATTATTTTATCCATATCTCATCTTAGTTATCTGTGCTTAGGGGGATCTACACCCGAAAATTACTCTCGACATTTATTAACTAAAAATAAACTAGTAATTGGAACAACGTCAAACTTTGAAGGATTGGTGTTTTTTTAATCAGAGGTGACATAGGGAGTCCCGGCCCATTGCCTTCCTGAACAGGAGGAAAGATTGTCACGAAGACTGAGATTGTGAAATATACAGCGTCGATCCCGTAGACTTTATCGCGCATTTAAATAATCATGAATTGAGATATTGAGATACTCATTTGCTAAACGTACGTTCAGATGAGAGACTGGCATTCCGGGGGCAAATTTTGGGTTACATTGACGGGGGATGAAAAGGTGTGAACTGGGAGAAAGGTTACGACCGAAGGGGCATATGTGAGTGGGAAAAAAGGTAACATAGGGAGGGCGGGTGTAAACAAGGAGCGAGAAGATGGGGGAAGGGTATAATAAATTAATAGATATATATAGGTCTCTTAACCCCTACCTTCGTCCTCAATTTTGCTACACACCCACCCTTTTTCCTCCTCCATCCCCACTCCCCCCCCCCCCCCACTCTTCCCATTCTCTTTTAAATATTTGATTAAAAAATTGCGCAGGTAAACGGTGAAAGAACTACTCACTCTACGGACATCCCATCTCCGATTTCATCACAGAGTCACTTCAGACTTTATGAAAATCGCTCGGGGATGATGTGTTAAACGCTATGTATCTTAACGCATTTAACTTAAGGTTTTACCCGACCAGCCTTTGTCTGTCCGACATGCATACAAATGTAAAGACAGTCTCTCTAATAGTATGAATATAGTGTGACGGAGCAGGTGGCATTGTATTAATTCTTTATTGTAATGCATGGGTCATCATGAGCACCTGTATTTGACTATTATGGCAAAAGAATTATAAGTAGAATAATTTTGGCCATTTCGTCGTGATCAGCGTGCAAAATGTTATGAAATGGCAACAAAATGGTTAGTATTCAGAGTCGAGTCATAATGGAATTGTGCAGTTTTTTATAGTGACAAGTTTGGCAGAGAGTTATGGTGCACTCTTTGCTTTAATGCCAATCCCGACAGATTTACCCGACAGTAATTACTAGGAAGAATTGGCCGAGGTTAGAGGCCATATCCAAGCATCTGGCCTCTAACATCGGCCAAATAGAAAGACAGACATTTCCATATATATATATATATATATATATATATATATATATATATATATATATATATATATATATATATATATATATATATAAATATATATATATATATATATATATATATATATATATATAAATATATATATATATATATATATATATATATATATATATATATATATATATATATATATATATATATATATATATATATATATATATATATATATATGCAATGGTGTGATTTGAACATGCGTTCTCAGACACCTGCCTTAAGGAGGCCGCGAACCGGAGCCCAATCAGGATTTTAAAGTCAACCCGCCCACATTCTGGCCAAAGGTAATATTGTTCACACACTTACGCCTCAGTCTGATTACAGTGAAATCACAATGGCGTGATGTATCAGAGAAAATATTTCACGACTACTGAGTGACTTCTCCTATAAGATTTCCCACCCGTATCTCCCTACCCTAAATGAACCTCTTCCCTCTTAGTCGCTTTCCAATCCTCCAGGAACCCCTACTCCCCACCAGACCACATCCTTGCCCCTTAGAACCCCACCACCTCACCAGCTTGCCAAATGTGATTCACTGCCCACAGAGTTGCATACCCCCACAATGGCTTATTGCTTGAAATACAAGCTCAGGCAACAGTCTCTTTATTCCATGAGCTGGACTCATGGTTTCAGGCATGTTCAGTGGGGCACGCTACCCGCTCTACCCATTTGCCCAGCGTCAAATATAAATTGATTATGCTTAAACAGGGGCGTCCCAACTTAGGCAGCCGACATAACCAATTGAGGCTGATGGAAATCAGTCCAAAAGAGAGAGAGAGAGAGAGAGAGAGAGAGAGAGAGAGAGAGAGAGAGAGAGAGAGAGAGAGAGAGAGAGAGAGAGAGAGAGAGAGAGAGAGAGAGAGAGAACGAGAGAGAGAGAGAGAGAGAGAGAGAGAGAGAGAGAGAGAGAGAGAGAGAGAGAGAGAGAGAGAGAGAGAGAGAGAGAGAGAGAGAGAGAGAAAGAAAGAGAGAGAGTTCCAATAACGAAGTGGATTTCATTTCATTAGAGCTTCTGAGTTTTTGACTCTGTAATTGAAAGAGTTTCAAGTGTGAGGACCGGTCGGCGTATGTCCACTACCAGCATTACTGATATACTGCTTCCTCAACCACCATTACTGACCTGCCTCACATGCCCATAATGGCCATGAAATTAAATTTACGCTGTTACTAGCCAGCAGATACAGCCATTACTGCGGTTGTTACTGCCGTCAATGGTCGTCCCACCTCACTACTCATGGACCGAGTCTAGTATCATGCTTCAAATGCCACTTCGGTAAAATTAATCTTTTGCATTGTGATAATAAATGCTCATGCGTTTTAGTAAAAATAGCTTTCAACTCAGAACGAATCTAAATGGTGTAATGCAAAGGATTAGAAACGTTCATTATCCTATATATTCTTTTTTCTTTTCGTAGTTGATTTTCATTAAACACATTTCGAGTGAGTTTATGAGCTTCGTGGCTGCTTGTTCAGCTTCATCTCGTCTTGGAACAGGCGAGAGGCTAGCGAGACCTAGGAGGAAATATTGAATGCATCTCTACTTTGTCACCAATCACCAACTTTCAGCATCCCACCTAAAATTTAATTCAATGAAGGAGAGAAAAGCTGTTCGTTCCCAGCATCCCACCTGTCACATCGTTCTCTGTAAAAGACAGCATCTTTTCTGTTCCCAGCATCCCACCTACCACGTCACTCAGTACAGGAGATAATATCTCTGCTGTCTACAGCTTCCCTTCGAATATCTCGCTTCCTCTATGCTGGTCGAAAACGGCTTCTAGTTCCATATTTACACATAAGATTGTGTCTATATTATGTATCTCCTTGCTGGCCATTAAGACGGATCCAAGAGGTTCTTTCTCAGTGGTATTCAACCTTGTTGACCAATGGAGCAAGACCGAAGATCGTGTGTCACGTGTCATGTTTCCTATGTCAAGAAAACCTGCCACAGATAGGGAGATTCTTTTCAGAAAATATTGCGTGTTGGTGGCGTCCATGTGGACATCTATACTAGCACAGTTCTTCTCTATATGTTTATGTTCCTCTTTGCATGGGGAGAAAGTGGAACAAAAAATATTAATCAAAATCTAATATTTTTTGCAGACAACCTGACCATGATACAGGTCAGTTTTATTTCACTCATTATTTGCACCATAAACATCTTATCAGTGGCGGTTTAAAGGGGTGAATAGTGGGTTTAGACACTGATCCCATTATTTGTTTAACTAAAACAGTTACAGCACTGATGAGCTAGTTTCAGATTTTAACACGAAGTCAACAAACTCTTGCTTATTTGTTTCACTCATAAATATTTTGTATCTTAATTAACAGAAGGCGGCGGAGTCCCATATTACAATCTCTGGAACTGGACCCCAATGTTTTGTAGATTAAATTCGTATCATTGGTTTATTAAGGAGTCAAGGCCTGTATTGTGAGTTAGTGGAGAAAGGTTTTATAATAGGTTCAAAGACTGTATATCAGTGATCTTTGTGCTAAACATTTTATATTAAGTGCATTTACTGCCTTCAGTGGCAAAGGATTCTGGTATTAGCAATAGGATTTAAAAACTTTGACATTTTATCAACATATGTCATTAAGTTTTTTCTATATTCTTGACTTGAATTACACGCCATCAGTAAATGTGGTATGATGCACCTTAAAACCTTTAGTGATGCACAGTATACTAATAGTTTTATTAGGATAATTAGGTTTGCATCAGTAATTAATGTAAACTAGCAAAGTTAATGATAACCGAGCCTAAGTCGAGCATTGACAACATCTAAGAGTCTGGTCATTTATTCGACAGATAAAGTACCAATAGATGACTAATCATAAAGGAAAAAAAATCATCAAACATTCATATAAATATCAACAGTCAAAATTCACTTGATAACGTACTTACATCGACAAAATCAAATGAACAGTTCCAGGCATCATCTATCTCACTCTTCCCCATCCCCAGGCGACAATTGAGAACGCTGTATCTAGAGTTTCTGGATCTCTCCATATATATATATATATATATATATATATATATATATATATATATATATATATATATATATATATATATATATATATATATACACACACACACAACCTGATACATTTGCCTCGCACTCAAAACCTCTTTATAAATTTAATGGTCAGTTTTAACTTCCTGCGAAACGCAATTTTCTCTAATGTATGACTGTGAGAACTGAAGAAGGAAAAAGGAAGCCAGCACAAAACATCAGGAAAGAAAGAAAATTCAGGAAAATATGCTTTAATTCCCGTCGCTTTGAAGCTCTCTGAGGCAAGGTATTTCAGCTCCTTTTTTAAAATAGGGATCACCATTTCATACTAGATGGGTTAGTTTCACATCGCATGGAATTTGTGTTTTAAGAGCAAAGGCAGCCATAATCCTTGCTATCTTGGTCGTGCCGGGAGACAGTCACGGTCTCCAAGATTACAAGACGAAACCAATGTGATCACCGAGGCTATTACTGCTTTGACTGGTGGCGCTCTGAGATTGGCAATGGAGGAGCCTCTGCCTTGACGCTGATGGTGAGGGAGGCTTGGTACTGACGATGTTTGAGAAAGCTTGACACTGACGATGCTGTGGTACTGGTGGTGCAGGTGGAAGTCAAGTACTGATTCAACAGGTAGAGGCTTAGCAGTGATGGTGCTGGTAGGGGCATGGAACTGATGATGCTGGTGGTGGTGGTTTAGGAAAACAATTAAAAACTAACTAAATGCTGACTCTTTTACAACATATATATTTATATTATGTGTGTGTGTGTGTGTGTGTGTGTGTGTGTGTGTGTGTGTGTGTGTGTGTGTGTGTGTGTAAATCACGAAAATTAACACGTGACAGTATCAGACCAAGAAGGAAGAATTGAAACAGAAATTTTCTTAAGTACTTGCGTATTTAATAATACATCTTCAGAAGGAAGATGTATTATTAAATACGAAAGTACTTATGGAAATTCCTGTTTCGATTCTTCCTTCGTGGTCTGACATTGTCATATATATATATATATATATATATATATATATATATATATATATATATATATATATATATATATATATATATATATGACAATTGCTAGAGGCGGCGCTTCCTGCATGCCCTGTTTAATATGCAGAGAGAAAGAGCAATATCAGAAACGTTCCCTTGCCAGGGCTTGAGCTTCAGAATTCATAAACCGAGATTGGAGCCTCAGCGCGCCTCTGGGCCAGAGATATCCCAGGACGCCAGACCTCTTTCCCCAAAGTATATGTTGGCGGAGAGACTCGTCTATATTCAGCATCGATTTTGATTTCACTCTCAGTAAGGCTGGGCTTCATCGTAGGAGACAGGTCTTCAGTATTGAAGAGTGTGTTCCAGCATGGAAGAATGGGTTCCAGCATGGGAGACAGGCCAACAATATAGACGATGGGGCTCCTGTATGAAAGATGAGTCTCAAGCTATCCCATCCTTCTGTTTAGATATCACCTATTGTGACGATCGTCAATAGTCACGAATTCATAACGTACCAAACTTTTAGTTAGTTGTAAACTGACTCGTAAGAAGTTATTTTATTAATAAATGAAGCTAAAAATCTAATTTAAATATTCTTAGGCCTAGTATAGCACACATATGTACTACATTAGGCCTCAGATATCTTGTATTTGGCCTAAGAAGGTTAAGTTAGATTAGCTTAGTTTGTCTTTGCAACACAAGTAAAAAACAGTTTTCCGGTTTGTCCAACTCAATAGTGCCGATTTCTACTTTCTAATTTCGTTGTACGTCGGTATATATACTATGGTCCTCGCCGTTACTAAAAGTACTACCAAAACAAGAGGATGGGCTGCTCAAGCACATGATAGCGCTTCAGCGTAGACATAGGTGCTCAAGCTTGAAAAATGGTGCTTCAGCATGAATGTAGGGGCTTCAACTTCCAGTATGGAAGATATAGTAACAGCCTGGACGAACGAGCTTTATCATGGAAGACTGGGATTCGAGAATGGATGACTGTGGCACCAGCGTGAACAACTTGGTTACAACTTGGAAGACTGAGGACCTGGCATGGAATATTGAACCCTAGCAAATAAGATGAGACTTCGTCTTGGCAGATGATGATCCAGGACGGAGGCTGTGGAAGGTATCATTCTGGAATGAAAGATGTGGTTTCAATATGGAGAACAGTGTCCCCAAAACGGAAAGCTAACGTGGCCTAATTTGGAGGATGAGGTGTCAGCATAGAGCTTCAGCTTGAAAGGTGGAGCTTCAGCTCGGTAGGTGATGCTTCTGCTTGGACGATGGGGTTCATCCATAGAAGACAAGGATGCAACATGAAAGATAGGATTCCACCATAGATGATCAGATTCGAGCATAGAAGATAGGTCTCCAACATGGAAGATGGTGTTCCAATACACACATATGACTACATCATGAAAGACTGGGATCCAACATTGAAGACTTGGGCTGGAGCATACAAGACTGATTCCTATACAAGCTTCAGACCCATGCTGAAGATGTCTGCAGTGATGGAATGTCTCTCAGGGAGGAGACAAATGATCAAAACTTCCCGAAAAATGTTATGTTGAAGTATAGCAATGATCGGCACTAATAGCCATCCTATGGATGACGGTAACTGACATAAATACATTAGATACAGCGAAAGATGTATGCGTTTCCCAGCTTAATAACTGATGCTTGTTGGTGCTAACGATAGTATCACGGCTTCGCTTCTGTTACTAATCAAGTCGATAAAGAGACGAGTGCTCAATAGTCTCGGTATTAAGTCTAAGAATATTTTCTACAATAATGTGTTTATACAACCACGTGAAGCAGAAATTAAAGTTATTTGAGAGACAGTGTTGGGTACTCACTTCATAAACATGGGTAGCATTTGGGGACGTTTCCTTAAACCTGTTTCGTCTGTTGCATACTAGAGAAGTTCAATTTTAAGCCTTGAGGGGCATTAACATATTAAACAGGGTTCTTACAGATATTAAGACTTCAGGCTTCAAACATATATTACAGACGTTTTAAATTAAAAGCGCTTAATTATATAAAGACTATTTTTTGTCAAATAAAGAGAGTTCATTAAAACTGTAATTACTAACCAGTTTCGAGTACATTTTAAGAATATTGGTTCTGGCATGGTAGCACTAGAAATATAAGTTCGTATTAATAATACGATACTGGGCAACGAATTAGACTCAAAACATATCAACAGAAAGTTATTATGACGACAGCTGGCTAGTTTATCACTCTGCGAATATACATCATTCATTAACAGAGATCATGACAAAAGAAAATTCTGTCTATATATACATATAAACAGGATAACAAGGAATATTCTGTATAATTGCCATTACAATTATACATAATATTGCAATGAAATTTTTCAAACTGCTAAGCTCAAAATGTTTTACTTAAACAAGAATTCCTCAATTAGCAATATACTGCAATGCAACGCTTGGCTTAAATCGATTTTACAGACGTACTTTCCTCGTGGTTACTAGTAAAAAAAAATCTTTATCGACTTAAGAAATTGCTTATGGAATATTTATTAAATATCACTGCAAGAACTGACATTTCAAGCTCAAAAATTTGACTGACCAAATTAATTAAATCTCGTGTAGTTTCTCCTAGTTTATAGAATAAAATTTTTTCAGGTAGACGAGGACGAATTCCTGCTGCTACTGAGGAGACCAGAATTTAACTTGAGTTATCCTGGGCAGAATACCTCATCTTGGAGAACTTACGCTAGTTTGAAGGATTAAATGAATAGTGCAACTTTCTTCACTTAAGCCTGATGAGATTAGCATAAACATTTGCTGGCAACTTTGTTAATCGTATCAGGGTGGACGTTTTGCTTAAGGTGTTTTTGAGCAGATGACTAAATTTCTTAGCATATATATTATATAATGTATATATATATATGTATCTATATATATATATATATATATATATATATATATATATATATATATATATATATATATATGTATATATATATATATATATATATATATATATATATATATGTATATATATATATATATATATATATATATATATATATATATATATATATATATATATATATATATATATATATATATATATATATATTTTCTTTTTAAAGTTTGTGAGGGTACCACCTCTGGTGCCAATGTGGGGACCCATAGCCTCGGAGAAGAAAATAAAAAGTATTCAGAGGAGACCTTGTGGTTTCTCACTGAGCACTAATATTATCTTCTCCTACCACCCCCATTCTTTTGTATGTACACATATATATTTACTTTATTTGAACTTTGTTACAAAAAAGGAGTTACATATGGATTACAAAGATGGTTATCATAGGTTGTCGAGTTCCTCCAGCTCCTCAGATGGCGGGCAGGAACCCTGGATGCAGTGCGCATTTCCCCTCTGTATCGCCACACTGAGGCGCTGGAAAAGAAAGCTTGCAGCTCTTGAGTCCCTTGTTGTTTCAATGAGCCTAGAACCCAGTTCCTTCAAAAAACTGGTAGCACTTTTACCCCAGGCGCCGAGTGTCTCAGAAGCAATAGGGACAAAATTGTAGTGGTGATCCAGTTCTCTATACTTACGGGATTTTGCTGCTTCCCTGTGGGTGGCAGCGCCACCTGGTTGTGCAACACTGAGGTTAATGTAGGTGTTAGCCAGGGTTGATACGCACGTGTAGTCCCATACCAACTGCTTGCCATTCTTCCAGGGGTTCACTGTGATACCATCCGGGCGACCAATAAGAGCATCAGAGTTACTGGGCGTTAGGTAACGGGGCTCTCTTTCAGCTGGGCATCCAGCTGTGGTGAGGCTCCTCTTGATGATGTCGTTAACTTCATTGTGCCTCGAGTGCCATCCCCCTGTGCTTTGGCAGAGTAGGCCATGGTGGCCTACATATATATATATATATACATATATATATATATATACATATATATATATATATATATATATATATATATATATATATATATATATATATTATATATATATATATATATATATATATATATATATATATATAAATATATATATATATATATATATATATATATATATATATATATATATATATATATATATATATATATATATATATACTTATATGCATATATATACTCATGAATGCATACATGTATACGCAGGCGAGCTTCCATTTACTTCAGTAATGTCATCCGGCCGGAGTGTATGTGACAGTATATTGCAGTGGGCAGCCACAGCTCCTGATACACACTACCAATTTCCTGCCGATCTCGCCGGCACCGCCAGCCTGTACCCTGGTTCGGGGCTCTCCTCCCCAGTGGCTCCTCACACACACACACACACACACACAGGTGCAATTGTGGGGACCCATAGCCCCGGAGAAAGAATATAGAGCATTCAGAGGAAATATTGTCATTTGTCTCAAAATTCGTATGAAAACTTTCTCCTACTTCCACCCCATATCATCATTATAATATATATATTATATATATATATATATATATATATATATATATATATATATATATATATATATATATATATATATATATATATATATATATATATATATATATATTACTTCTAGTCATAGTATAAGGACCTTAGCTCAGCCTCCGGCAAGTAAATGTAAGACATTGTGATAAAATCTGTATCCAAGTCGTGCCATGGCGCATCTCTGAGCCAGCGAGGGCTCCCTAAACTCCCACCTGACCTGGCAATAACACCTCTGCTTACACACGCCCACCATATATATATTTATGGAATAACACGCCTCGCCTACCACCCCAATATATTTGTCCGCAAGGGGGGAAAATATCGTCGGACACACACACGCCGATAAACGTATATATTTGGTTTTAGCGGAGGAGTCCCCGAGTGTCGTCTGGGGAAAATTTTGGAAGAGAGGAGGGCAGGAAACCCCCGGTGAGTGGCATATTTCAGCGGCAAGTCTGGTAGGTGGTGACACAGACGGAGATTGCGATAGGCGGACCGCTGGTCCATATTGTCACTTCACACACGGGCGCACGAGCGTATAAACACACACACACACACACACACACACACACACACGTTACGCTGCATTCATGTTGTGAAATCTTTCCACTACCAATAGCAAAGCATCCCTTTCAGATACCTTTTAATCTTGCTTTACAAAACAGGACATTGGAAATCATTAAGGCGTTTCACCGTCCCACACCATCAACTCTCCACGAATCGAAAGATTACATTCAAGTGTAATGGAAGCTAAAAGAAATTAGTTGGAGAAAAAGCCACTGTTGATAATGAGAACTAAAATGTGAAGTTGATTCAGATGGATTCACCCATTCACATCTAATGTCGATGTATATATATATATATATATATATATATATATATATATATATATATATATATATATATATATATATATATATATATATCCATCTATTCACCTATCCATTAATCAATGGATTTACCTATCTATCCATATATACATCCTCTCGTCCAGCCATGCATTTGTATATCCATCCATCTGAGCATTCAGCTATCCAGCAATCTATCTTTCATTCCGTTCCTCTGTGCATCATCTATCCATTCAGCTATCTATCCTTAAATCCATCCATCCAGATATAAATAGATATACAAGGTGGAAAGACGGGAGGAGAAATCGGGGTTGATGCCGGGAATCTCTTCGATTTATAGTTAAATAAAAATATTTGTCTGTTGGAGGATGGAGGGAAGACGAGGATGTGGAAGGGAGCTGGAGGAGAGTAGAAAAGATGGGAAGGGTAGGAAGTGGGAGAGAAAAGAGAGGGAAAGGGGAACAGACGATGGGTAATAGGGGGGAATTGGGGGAGAAAGTTTTGAAGAAGGTGTGGAATGTGGGGGTTGGGAGTAGAGGTAGATTAACCCACAGATATCTACCGATCATCTTTTGTAGTGTGTATGTGTGTATATATATATATATATATATATATATATATATATATATATATATATATATGTTTATATTTATAAGTGTGTGTGTTTGTGTATTCCTAAGTTTCCATAGTGGACAAATTAACAATAGAACTTACAGAGAATTGAATCTCTGTGAATTTAACTAATTTCTAAGTTTGTTATTAATAAAATCGAAAAAATGCAATCTTTATTTCTAACAGAAGTTCTTGCATATAATTAAAATTACTACTGCTCCTCCAGGAAACATTAATTGATAACAGCGTATCAAATTAATACTTTTATATTATTTATGAATCTTATACTGATTATTGCATACCTCTGTAAGGGCAATGAGATATATCAAGTTCTATGTAATATATATTATTGTTTTCATTAAATTAGGCCAGACATCGCGTGTCTGGCCGAGACGTTATATGTTTAATGAATTCAATAAGAGTCGATTCGTATCGAAGAAGAAGAGGAGTTTTCCGAAACTCACCAGGATATATTCTTTGATCCACACAAGACCTAGATTTCGGAAACCCTTGCTAAATCCTATTCATTCATGCGTGCACAATGCTGGAAATATCACAATACATATGATTCATATTACATGTGAACTCATTTTCAACACCTTTACCTAGCAAGCAGAATTAAATATAAAAGCTTCTTATTAAATTATACCACAATAACGGTAGTAGTGTTGGGGGGTATCCATTCTTAATATAACATATCAAGGACACTTATATATATATATATATATATATATATATATATATATATAGCAGCAGCGTGCACGTGATAATATCCATAAAGCAATGCCTTAGTTTACTATTGTACAGCTGTTAAGCAGCTGTTCGCTCGCCACTTCTCCATACACAATAAGTAATAATAGTGTTGTTCAAGACAATAGAACGAAAGAGAATTGAGGCAAACATTTGACATTATATAACAAAACAGTGAACACCTCAGATGTTTGGAAAACACTAGCTATTGTATACAACACAATGAGCACCTCATGTGCTAGAAGTAAACTCTAGACATTGTATACGAACACCGTGATCACTACCATGGAACAAAGTTTTCATTTGACGTTGTAGAAGACTTGAACAGAAGTAAATATATCACGAAAGTAAATACAATAAAGAGTTCAACAGTAAGACTTACAGATAAATGTGTGAAAACATTTGAGAGTATTTATAAACTGCCAAGCTTAGGGGAGTTGGTATATAGCTGACTGTGCCTGTCTATCTGTCTGTCTGACTGTCTATCTGCCTCTTTGTCTCTTTATCTCTCTCACTCAAAGGCAAATACTCTGATACATTTTTAGCTTATATCAGAGGGGGGATCATTCGTAAAAGTATTGTTTACAACTTCTGGCAATATCTCACAGTGAAATAGTGCAAAGGCCTCTAAAAATCAGGTCATGTCAACACAATATATATCCATATGAAAAGAAAAAGTCCCCTCCCTCGCTCCCTTTGAAATGGAGCCATAAGCCTCTCGTGACAAGCAAGCAACTTCAGAACAGTTGACACTTTATACTGGGAGGTTGTTGGACGGGAGATGAAAGCATCCCCATGAACCAAAGTCTGCCAGAGACGCTGGCTTCTATTACTGCTGTGTTATATGCAAATTCCTCCGTCTAAGCTTTCTTGGACTTTCCATTTTTTAGTTTATTTTGAGTGTGAGTGTGTGTTTTTCTGTGTTTATGTATGAATATAAGAGCTTTATCGTTCGTGAGTTACGAAGAACAAAGGAATGTTCATGCTAACATGTTCTTCCATTCCCTTATGATTGGAAGAACAGAAGGTTTCAGACATTTTTCGATAAAGTATTTGTGTAAAATCGGGTGTTGAAGGCAGATTTGTTTAAATTGTACTATTGTAAAGCTAACATTTTGGCAAAGATTAGCAGGGGGTGGGAGGAGTCCTAAATCATGATGTTATTAAGACTAGGAAATATTGTAATATAAATGCCAGAATTATACATTATGAATAATATCTAATTTTACGGGTTGTTCCTAACGTTTGGGGGCCATGTCCCATAATAAATTATTTTATATATAAAAAACATTTTTAGTGTATCAAAAAATTTATTTTATATCCAAGTTAAAAAATCAAAAGAAACTTATACAAATGTCTAATACAATAAGAGATATATTTGAAATGATATTCTAAGTCTAGAAAAATATGATTATATATATATATATATATATATATATATATATATATATATATATATATATATATATATATATATATATATATATATATAAGTAGTAAAATGTAAAAAAGTCCAAAGCAAACGGTGTAGTGAGAAATCTTCACAATAAACAACGCACATTGTGTGCTGCCAAGTATTGGTAATAGGATGGATGCTTCTGTCAGGTGGAGCCTCTTTGGAACATCCTCCTGACCGAAACATACCGACTCTTCCCTAACTACCAACATCTTGGCATCCGTTCAAGGTTATTCTTTCCTTAACTGATTTTATGTATACGGTGGCGTTTTGTTCACGCCCTATTAGAGTCTGATTATTCACAGGAAATTGTAAACAATATTAATTTTCTATAAGATTTTCTACTGAAATTCTGAGCAATATTTATTTAATGCACTTTATTTCAAACATTTTCACTGGTGTTCGACCTAACTGAACGAATGCGCTGAAATATTTCAGAGTTATTGCTTCATATACGAAAAACTCTCTGAACTGGAGCATTTACAGTCGTTCCTTATTACTTCGCCAGGTCCGTGAAATTGTCTTGCCTCTCTCCAACTTAGGTTGCATTATTCAAAAATATTTATTTACTTAACACTCGCCTCTTGAATGTTTAATATAATGTAAAATTTAAATGGCTCATATCATATGGGGTTTAAACAAATATTTAGTCTTACACGCGAAATAAGTACACGAAAGGGAACCTTTTGAACTTTGAATCATATAGATTAACCAAGCTTAGGGGCAAAATACGAATGGAGAGGAGGTAAGCTGAGGAAGAAGAGAAGCGAAGAGGGTAGAATAGTATGGAATGGAGGGAAGTGGAGAAAGCACAGGAAGATGGGGGAGTAAAAGACTGCAGAGGAAGTGGATAAATTAGGGAAGGAAAGAGGGGGGGGGGAGAAGGAATACAAGGAGAGTGAAGCGAGGCATGATGAAGTGGTCCCAACACCACTGTCCCACTATAACCAGTTCCTTATAAACAAAAAGTGTGTACATGTTATGGAATGTTAGTGGATTATGGAGCTCGTGTGGCAATATATATACCCAGGACCAACTAACATTTATAGGCAATCGATGGTGGAGTTGTATTAGTGTTGTGTACACCTGCAGTGATGTGATCCCTGACCTCCGAGGTTCGAATCCAGTAAGGAACATAGTTTATGATGATTTACAGCTTTTGGGCCAATCAAGTTTATATCAAATATACTCTCTCTCTCTAACTCATTATATATATATATATATATATATATATATATATATATATATATATATATATATATATATATATATATATATATATGTATATATATATATATATATATATATTATATATATATATATATATTATATATATATATATATATATGTGTATATATATATATATACACATACTGAACCCCCCCCCCCCCCCACTGAAGCGTGGGCGCGCATATCAATGGTGATAGCATCGAACTATTTCCATTTTTAATTCACCACTCTCTAACAGGTCTCTGTATACGTTAATAGCAAAACGTCATCATCGCTGACTATCCTAGGCAAAAAGACAGCATGACGGCAGGCAAGGTGAGGGTGAACCTGCATTTTATATCTGAACCTGGAGCTCTGAGACAATGGGACACATGAATGAAACCACCAATGGTAACAACAATTATAAAGAGTTAAAGTGACATTAAGTAACACACGAAAGTGACAGTAGTACCATACGAAAGTGATAGTAGTATCATACGAAAGTGACAGTAGTACCATACGAAAGTGACAGTAGTACCATACGAAAGTGACAGAAGTACCATACGAAAGTGACAGTAGTACCATACGAAAGTGACAGAAGTACCATACGAAAGTGATAGTAGTGTCATACGAAAGTGACAGTAGTACCATACGAAAGTGACAGAAGTACCATACGAAAGTGACAGTAGTACCATACGAAAGTGACAGAAGTACCATACGAAAGTGACAGAAGTATCATACGAAAGTGATAGTAGTATCATACGAAAGTGACAGTAGTACCATACGAAAGTGACAGAAGTACCATACGAAAGTGACAGTAGTACCATACGAAAGTGACAGAAGTACCATACGAAAGTGACAGAAGTACCATACGAAAGTGACAGTAGTACCATACGAAAGTGACAGAAGTACCATACGAAAGTGACAGTAGTACCATACGAAAGTGACAGAAGTACCATACGAAAGTGACAGTAGTACCATACGAAAGTGACAATAGTACCATACGAAAGTGACAGTAGTACCATACGAAAGTGACAGAAGTACCATACGAAAGTGACAGTAGTACCATACGAAAGTGACAGTAGTACCATACGAAAGTGACAGAAGTACCATACGAAAGTGACAGAAGTACCATACGAAAGTGACAGTAGTACCATACGAAAGTGACAGAAGTACCATACGAAAGTGACAGAAGTACCATACGAAAGTGACAGTAGTACCATACGAAAGTGACAGAAGTACCATACGAAAGTGACAGAAGTACCATACGAAAGTGACAGAAGTACCATACGAAAGTGACAATAGTACCATACGAAAGTGACAATAGTACCATACGAAAGTGACAATAGTACCATACGAAAGTGACAGTAGTACCATACGAAAGTGACAGAAGTACCATACGAAAGTGACAGTAGTACTATACGAAAGTGACAGTAGTACCATACGAAAGTGACAGTAGTACCATACGAAAGTGACAGAAGTACCATACGAAAGTGACAGAAGTACCATACGAAAGTGACAATAGTACCATACGAAAGTGACAATAGTACCATACGAAAGTAACTGTAATGCTTAGAAGTAGCATTACTGACATTTGAAAGTAAGACTTGGAAGTGAAAAATTAACAGATGGAGATGACAAAAATAATTGAAATAACAGGTGGAAGTAACAGATTTAACAATAGTAACAGCTGGAAAAGATATCATCACTATATTTAAACAGCAACAGGATCATGCGTATTTGTATAGCATTAACAAATGGAATTCATATATATAAGAAAACAAGTTACACTATCCCGATAGAGATAACATCGATAA
>NC_091167.1:30258566-30308566 GCF_040958095.1 Procambarus clarkii
AATAACGGCCGGGTCCCTGTTGATTATCAGGGGGTATTCAAAACGTCAGAGGAGCAGGCCAACACCCCGTGACAATCGAATCTCAGCCGTATATACTTCCTCCCTATATCTGTGTAATTCCACCGATGACTCCTAGAGTTCCTACTTCGAATACCGAGACTAGCTCAAGGGCTCTGCCACAGGAAACCTATCATGTGACCCACTGGTTGCTTCAGCAATGTGGTATTGCTTTCGCTGTCATCGTATCCGCTTGTTGGCATGATATTCTCCTTGGCCAGCTGTATATCAGTATATTGTTAGAATTGAAGCCTAACAACACGCCCTTATAGAAGCTTTCTAGATAAAAAAATAACCTTAAAACTTACATCAGCCAAAATGTCACTAATAATTTATATTACTGCCAAATGTTTCTTCACCAGCATCAGATATGACATAAGATTCCTTTATCTCCTGCTCACACAGAACAATTTCCGACGTTGCTGCGATAAAGCGTGAAATCCCATTAGGGGAAACTTGAAATATGTGGTTAAGATTGGAAGGCAGGAGAGGTTAATGGCCACAATGCTTAGCAACAGATAAGAGAAAAAGAACAGATGTGTCTAGCCGTCACAATGGGAAAGGTATACAGAACAATGTCCGGGAACAGGGTAGAAGTTTAGGTTAAATATTTGAAAACATTTTGTGGAAGTGAAAATGTGGCCGAATCTGGATTTGTGAAGCGCCACGCAGTGAATAACTTCGTCTTCCTTTAATTTCTGGCTCCGTATTCTATATTTGATTGTTTGTGTATATTTATGAGTGTATCCGTAAGTATGTCTGTCAAGGAGTCTTTATATGTAAGTATGTGACTTTCAGTGTCTCTTAATATGACTATCAGCATATCTGTATGCCTGTCAAAGTATCTCCAAAAGTGTCTGTAAGTGTATGTGAGTAAGTGTATCTATCAGCGCTCCTGATAGATTCAATTCACAGTGTCTGAGTGATCAGACACATTTAATGTGTTTGATCAGCTGAACATTTCTCATTCTCCCCTTCACCCTCTCTTCCTCACCCAGACTACCTCATCCCTTGCCTATCTGTCACATCATCTATTTATCTTTCCACCTACCTATTTACATCCTGCATTTTTATCCATGATTATCCTCATTCATCTCTTCCTCTGTTTATCTCTGTGTTTCCCACGTCTCTCCCTTCCCCCCCTCACTCTCACGCAGACACAGTCATCAGTTTAACATCATCCCGTACCGGAAAAAACTCTTCCCCTCTCCCCCCGGAGTTTACCTGCCTGGAGACTGCTAATGAGCAAACAAGGAGAGCTGTGCGCCGCTGCAGCTGTCACCCCCGTGCAGCTGGCCCAGCTGGTGGGTTTAGTCCGTGTGCGGAGGATGAGGAAAATATTGCCATGAAATTGTGGGATTCGAGGTTGCATGGTGGTATTCGGATGTGAGGTAGCGATAGTAACAGAGCTCGTACACACACACGCACGCGCACGCACGCATAGTGCCTCAGGGGGTCGCAGTCTTAAAGATCCTGGGGCCAGATTCACGAAGCAGTTACCCAAGTACGTACGAACGTGTACATCTTTCCTCAATCTTTGACGGCTTAGGTTATATTTATTAAACAGTTTACAAGCATGAAACTTCCCAATTAACTGTTGTTATAAACAGCCTCCTGGTGCTTCGGAGCTCATTAACTGTTTAATAATTGTAAACAAAGCCGCAAAGCAAAGAATATATCTTATATTTAATATTATAGATAGTAAAATATCTGAATAGGAGCTCCATACGAAGCAGCTCCTATTCCTACCCACCAACAGGCCCACACCTGGATAATAATAGATATATTTACTATATAATAATATATAGTAAATATATCTTATACTTACTATTATAGATGGTAAAATATATTTACTATCTTATGCTATTATTATCCAGGTGTGGGCCTGTTGGTGGGTATGAATAGGAGCTGCATCGTATGGACCAATAGGCCTTCTGCAGTTCTTGTGCGGTACATATTTGTGTCCACCTAATTCCCATTCATTCGTCTTTGTACCTCACCTCACTCCACCATTCTCTCCTGCCTATTTATGTCCAATACTTGACCTGTAAAATCACTCTTGCTGTAGATGTATTAATATACGAAAGTACTTCAGGAAATTCCTGTTTCAATTTTATGCTTCACGCTTCACCCACAAACTACATATACAAATAATCGCCAAAAGAACCTAAACACCTAACCTAACCGTTACCTAAATAGGTACAATATGCTAATTGAAAACAATTTTAATTTATATTTGTGAACATTTCTATTTTGAATGAACAGCATGTTAAAATTGATGAATGCGTCTTCGGGGGGTCGATCACTGGATGGAATGAGCATAGACTGAGGACGGGTTGAGGGACGTACACTTAGAACCTTCAATTCACCCCCACACATCCCAGAAAATAAAAGGTTACAGTGTAATGGCATTTGAGTATAACGTGGAAGAATCAGTGCAGAGTTTAGGGAAAAAGCCTGGTGAGAAAGGCTTGACGAATTGAAGATAATAACATTAGGACAATATAAACTTTATTAAAAAGATACCAAGAAAAGCAGAAACCAACGCATGGAAAAAAAAGGAATTTCTTCAACGAGAATACTTTGTCCAATTAATCACGGTCAGAAGAGAGAGCTCCGAATGCTATAGGATTAACCCATGATTTAACAAATGGCGTAATGAAGCAAAGCCCATAATTATGAGAGCATAGAGAACTACAAATACAAATAAAGACCAGAAAGAAAGCAAGGGTACCAGAGCGCCAAGAGTAAATTCCTCATAATTGCAAAAGAAACATAAAATAAATTTGAAAACGACATTGCAATAAGAGCAATAATCAAATTGACGTTATTCAGAGGTTATTTACCCAACTGAGCAAAAAATAAAATAAATAATAAAAAGGAAGCGTCAATTTAGTAAAAAAAAAAATGGATTACACCAAATAGGGTAAAAACAAACTCAAATTGCTCCTTTAAACGAAGACGTAGCAGACTCCAACTGGCCCCTGGACCATATGTACACCACTTACACCTTAAGGGGTGAGAAGCGGGACCCAAGAGTCTTTGCTCATCCGTTCCCGTCGAAAGTACAACCATGTGAGTCAACCCAGGCGAGTACAACTAGGTGAGTATCCTCATGAATATGCAAATTTATTTCGTAACGAATGTTCATTAAGTACGATGGAAATATATATAGGGACCAGGTAGACTAAGGACGCTTCGCACACTCCATATCATATATCAGCGACTTAATACACACTTCCCTCCAGAGAAGAGGAGTGGGAATAAAACTTCCGGTAACACATGTAATTACTGTTTCCTTAAGCAGGCCAGGAGAAAACTTTGCATCCGTTTCATCCAAAAGACTAAACTCCAGAGAGAGAGAGAGAGAGAGAGAGAGAGAGAGAGAGAGAGAGAGAGAGAGAGAGAGAGAGAGAGAGAGAGAGAGAGAGAGAGAGAGAGAGAGAGAGAGAAGAGGGTGGGGAGGGGAACAAGGAGTAGGCAGCTAGACGAGGGCCGAGGATCAAGTTAAAGCATCCACCGCAGTTGGTGAGACTCCATTAACCAGTTTGGGCCACAAAAGGCTCACTGGAGCGACAAGGGCCAAGATGGAGTGTGTTTCGGGTGTGATGTTTAGTGTTGCAGCAAACTTGACGTAACCGCTTCCTCTGCCACTTTCATGATAACAAATTATTTACTATAAACAAGTTTGCTAGGGGCTCTTCTATAATATATTGTAAATAAAAAAGTATGGCTTTTATTTGGCTATTATTTAAATAATTAAATTTAAAATAGTTAAATATTTTTTTGTCGAAGAATTCTAGCGAAAAATCTTTTTTATTTCAAAATTTCTGTTAACGACAGGAAGATAGAAGGAGAAAGTTGTCTCAAACATGGAAGACCAGCTCCAGGAAAACTCTTGACGCACTCAAAGGCCTCGACAAAACTGACAGTCTGCCTGGAGCTTCCTCATCACAGCCTGTGCTGGACAGACGAAGGATGTGTACCAACACCAGAGAATGGGGAAAATGTTTCAGCATCCAGTACTGTGGCGAGGTATTAGAACATTCCTTCAGGTATTAGAATGGTTAAAGATGAACTATTTTCCAAGTCCAACTTCTAAAGGACCTATAATGCTTGTAAAACGTTTGGTGATAAGCTGAATTGGTATGTTTGTGTGTGACCCATTCATGATTGGCATTCATGATCCCAAATTCACTGATGGAACCAGCAAATAGGATACTCCTGCAGGCTCTTCACTCAACCTGCTGTAAAGAGACCCATTGGTATGGCCCATAGTAGAGAACATTAAATCAACATTTCTGGAGGAATCTTTTGAACAAAAATGGCACTCCTTTACACTGCAAGCTCCTCATGCTATGGACTTACTATTAGCTGTCTCCAGTTTTTCCTTGATCACCTGCCTGCGGCCACTATGGTCAAGTATATCTGCGGAAATGTATTGGTAGGCCAACACGCCTCCCATGTCCTCAGCTGTCATAAGTCAGATGGAAAAATTGCCTGATATGAAGCCGTCACTAACATCATTAAACACAATTTTGCTAGGGAAAATTGTTACACACAAAGGGAACCTCAATTGACCAGACTGTTCAATAGTCACAAGAACCCAGAAAAGGTTATCGTGCCACTTTGGTGGGATGATAAACAGGTTGTGTGAGGTTACACGTGTGCATCTATATTTGCTAATACCGAAACGGAGACCTAGAAAACTATTATGTACAGGAACTTAGGACATTGTTACTGATTCGTACCAATTAGATCTCAGACCGTAAGCCCCTGTGGTAAATGTGAACTTAAGTTCCTGAATGAGGTGAGAGAGAGAGAGGAACTCTTTAGACATACCAAATACCCAAGAGCAGCCATTTTCCTATTCCAGCACAGCAATGTCATATGTACTATATTTTGGGCACTGATCAACCTGCCAAGCAGGTTGAGGCTTTCGAACCGTGATTGTTATATATACATTTACATTCTCTAAGCAGCCAACGGGACAACACAGAAGCAGGACCGAATGACCCTGCAACAGGATCGGAAGCAGCCAGAAAATCATAAGCTGCCAAAATGTCACATTCTATGTTGATACATTTAATACCTTATCCATATCCCCTATGTAATGCCATTCATCCATATATTACCTAACCACCTCACCATGAGAGGATATAACCAGGTGCTAAGCACGGTAGAATTTGTCTTTGAAAATGTGAGGAAAAACCTTACGAAACGCATAATTAGACGTCAAACCCAATACAAAGTAAAAATGAACTTAGGCGACTTAATTTTCTAACTTCCTGATTCAGTGAAGAAAAACTTTAGAAATATCGAGAAGATTCCTGCCAGATTCACGAATCTAGAGCTTTCTGTCGTTTGCAACGAAATATATATAAATAAATATATATAAATATTATATATATATGACACATGAATGAGGTGGTTGCCGTACACACACAACAGCTCTGGTCATGTGACTACGGCAGTAACTGGGCGACCGTGACACCGGAGGTAGAAGAAAATTTAAGAGTATTGGAGAAGCAGCTCCGTCTCTGCTGTCTCCCGTATCGGCAGCTGCTTGAGTTGTGACTGCTTTCTGCTTCACCGCTGAAAAGAAAATATTTTACCCTCGCGAGGAGAGCAAACAAGTATATATATGTAGGAATCCAAGAAGGACTTCCTTGATACAACTGATAGATATTTGTTTCACATTCAACACATGAACAATAAATCATATGTTAGCTAATGCCTTTTATATATATATATATATATATATATATATATATATATATATATATATATATATATATATATATATATATATATATATATATATATTTCAAACTGTTGGAAATCCCTCGTCGATTAACAAGCGGTATGTTTTGGGGATTAATGTTATAGCAAATTATATCTCACACACGAAAAAGATTTATTCCGATTATTTAGATCACATTATGTGAGCAAAGAAACCATTGCATGGTTTTGGTTAGAAGAAAACATTCATATTAGACGGTAAATTATTCAAAAAAGAAAATGCTTGACTCCGCATCGTTAATACTTGTGAATAATAATTTCTCTCTCATTCGAGAAATATTATTTTGTTTGTCGTACACGAAGAGAATTTAATTGCAGAAGTTGTGAAGCTGAGTTTTGTTCCCAGGGTTATTATCTTGAGACAAAACTGCAAACACAGACGAAATACTTAACTTGTCCTCAGGGCAATTTAAACTTTTATTTCCTCTCGATTAATTTAACAATAAGAAACTGGAAGCAACTTCGTACATTAGAATTAATCTAACGCTAAACAAGCTTTGTGTGCATATTATTCAAAGTCTCAAACATTTCTGCAGTAGTTTGTGGAATGAATTGCTCCTCCAGCATTCGTTGAAGTAAAGTTAATTTTGTGAAACGATTTACTAATAAGTTCGCTTGGGTTCTTGCAATAACTTATAATATTAATAAATACAAATGGCACATAAGAGTCACTTTTATGTGTCCGGAACTATTTACTCCAGAGTGAGAGTAAATCCGGATCCCAAAGATGTCAACGCTTCCCAAAACTCCATGCCCAATACACCTGACTAATCTTTGCATGTATAGGACATTTCGTTCTGAGTAGCTAAATCTAAAATAACAACAACTCCAGTCAACCCAAAGACGACGACGGACACAACTTAAACTCCATCAATCGACGCCAGGAGGCTGTCCAGAGCCTCCACCGAGGTCGACGAGAATGGCCTTCGACGTCGAATGGCCTTCGACGTGGACAAAAATACTTGTCATGTGCTCTTCATTCCGCCCAGCGAGTTCAGTGGCAACCCACAATCCTGACGAGAATTGGCCCGCAAATGTAACAAGATAATCAGCCGGAACAAATAACTGCTCCCCATGTATGTCCACGCCAATAACATGAACTGCTAAACTGACCTCACAATACTAAGGAAAGAGTACCGCGACCCAGAATTCCACCGCAAAATTCCCAGTAGGACAAATGGAATTCCTCGAAAAGGACGACAATTCTGATGGTACCAAACTACTGAGGTTGTTCTGTTCAGATATAAGGCGTCGCCTTGCACATTAAACTGCAACCCGGCGACCATGCCTCCTTCGGGCCATAAGCTGCGAGCAACCATGAAGATCCCCACCTATCCACAGATCTCCAGTATCAGCTATTGGTACTGGTAATGGATACAAAGATCCTCCACTTACAGGCTATTCATGCCCAGACCATCTTTTGGGGTGGCTTAATCTCTATCAATTAATCAATCCAGTCAACATCTAGGGTCACATATGCAACTGGGAAGTTTGTTAAGTCAGAGAGTGGGAATGAATCTTCTGTCAAACAATCACAGAAAAGCCACTACTTCACTATTTCCTGGGAATGTGAAGCAACCAACGACCTTAGAAGAGCTTTAAGAGTCCCTGAATCTTGCAGTAACCACCCTGAAGCCATCAACACTGCCACTCTCCTGGTAATGAAAAGTGTTCAGCAGCTGGACACCCTCATAGATACTGTCAAGCAGTATCCTTCCCCGCGATAGCAGCCACATAGTAAGGACTGACGATTTACATGCGATCACAACACACAAAGATCACGACCTAAGATCACATTCACTCCAAAAAATCTAGCTTTTACGGGCTATTCATGCCCATGCCACCTCTTGGGTGGCTTAATCTTCATCAATCAGTAATACATTCAGTCAATACAGACAGTTACAGCCCAGCTTCTGTACCTAGGTAAGTCCACTACGGGCTCACCATAGCCCGTGCTACTTGGAACTTTTTGTTCCGAGCAGCTGAATCTAAAACAACAATGCAACTCCAGTTAACATTAGCCCCCTTTAAGCTTCCAAAAAGCTATCATAAAAAGCTTTCACTCCATCGCACTCAAGACAAGCGTCTCATTTGTGGGATTTACCGGAAAACTTGCCGCTCCATTTGCTGCTTTGAGGTGGAATTGGCTAACAGCGTGAAGCCATTCGCAGCAGCTAACTCCATACTCTGTCCTAACTTGATTCTTACTTTAGTCTTCAGCTGCGTTACCCCAACATCATTCGGAAGGCAAGATATGTGCATTTACAACCCTCACGCTGCGTTTTTTTTGTGTATTTTTAAATGATCATGAAAATAAATATGTAACAATTGCCTGCACACTTTTCAATGAGTATTGAAGAAGCAATCTGATATACGATGTGTAAGAAAATTCGTTATTCATATAGGAAAATTATTTTATATATTATATTATACAATAATAAATTTTATAAAACCAATATATTTTAAAATTGATCTCTGTATCTATATATATCCGGGCCAAGTACTTTGAAATTAAACAAAAATAATTATATAATACATACAAAAATCGACGAGGAAACGAAGCTATTGCCAACTTTAAACATAAAAATCTCTCTCTCTCTCTCTCTCTCTCTCTCTCTCTCTCTCTCTCTCTCTCTCTCTCTCTCTCTCTCTCTCTCTCTCTCTCTCTCTCTCTCTATATATATATATATATATATATATATATATATATATATATATATATATATATATATATATATATATATATAATTTAATGTATTTAGAATTTAATTGATCATATGACGAATATTTTAGTTTCCATAATGAGAATAGCTTCTGTATCACCCTGTATATATAAATGGGTGTTCGTGGAGGCAAAAGTAATCGGCAGGATACTACCTTAATGTTTGCCGTCTCAGTATTATAGCAACGTCTACATTATCTTAGAACTGTGGAGAGTGTAAAAGAATTCCAGAGTTATTAAGATTGTTAGAATTAACCAAATCTCGAAAAAAACATTAAACCACAAAGGAGAAAACCAAATAAAAAATTCCACTTATGTAATATACGAGCAATAAGCATCCTAGATGTATTAGCAAAGCTGATTTATATACGTTGTTTAAACGATGGAAACTGGGAAAGAAAGGTAAAACGGTCTGCAAAAGGAAGGATAAGTATGTAATTGGATTTTGTAGCCACATGGGTAATAATGGAATAGAAAGAACTAGGTGGTGAAAAAAAACATATGTGTTTTAGAGTCAGGGGACGAGAGCTGGAGCTATTTCCCTATAACTAGGAAAAAAACACGTGCACAATGAATCAAGTAAGTAATATGAGCACTGTGTTAATTGCATACACAATTTTAATGGCATTTGCTGTCTGTCTGTTTGTCTCTCTCTCTATTCATAATTCGTCCCTTGTGGGGTGGTCCCAAAGCTTTTGTACAGTCAGTGTGGCCTAGCGGTAATAGTACAGGACACGCCCAGGGGCATGGAGCCCTGGCTGTTCGGGTTCGAATCCTTCAGGGGGTAAAAAATTTCTGATGCATGTTAGATTGGAGCCCATTCTAGCTTGACGCACAAATGAAAGACTGAAGTTGTGATGCTTTATATTCAGCTAGTCGGAACAAAAGTTCCATATCACTAAGGAGTTATTTATTCAATAGTACTCTTGTACAACTTTGCAAATAGAGCACTACAAGGGAGGAACCAATAGAACACCATCTATTAGTTTGAATGTGAGACCTTCAGCTATCAGAAAGCGTGCCTCTTTAGAACACGCTTCGAGTAGTATCCTATGGTGGCATTCTGGGATGTCAAGAGGCGTACAAACTGGGAGCATTCCATTGGTCTCATCTACGGATACGTTAGTGAATAGCAACTCAACATGAAATGACGATCAAATACCCCCGAGCTCTCAGGCCCTCGCAATACGACGCAATTAACTCCTTTGGAAAATTAACGTTGAAAGCCCATAGCACATAATGAGTCAACATATTTTTTAAGTAGATATAACCTGTTTATTCGTGGGTGTAGGTGTCCGCCTGACACCTACACCCTAGTTATCGTTGGGAATTTATTTTGCTCGGATAAAATGAGGTTTATTTGCCCAATATATATTCATTTAGTATTGAAGATAACATATTTTCTCGATTTATCACCTCTTATGATAACTGTGTCTTTATTCTTACGGAGGTTCTTAGTTGCCGCTTTGAGCTCAAGAGACAGGACACCCAATAGATAAAGCATTTAATTTACATACAAACATATTAGCATACACAGGAAAAGATAAATACATGCTCACACAAGTACTCAAATGCTATTTCATTTACGAATAATTGTCTGTATTAGTAATCTTAAAGGAGCTAATGCTAAGGTTCGGCTTACAGTTAATTGCTTCAATAAATCTACTCCATTCAAGGAGTTGGATATCAAGTCACTGGTAGTTAAATAAAGGTCTGTTAAATTACGCCTCTAATGGACGGCAGTCCTAAGAGAGAGTTTAAGGAGTTTCGTAACCTGAAATTATAATTTAAAAAGTCAACCGGACGCTTGGTACTAAATAAACACGAATATTCGGATCACACGCAAATATTACACAACCTTATGTACACAGTATTGTTTTGGATGACGACTACCACGCTCTTCTGAAAAAACAATAGAATCCTGTAATGAGGAAAGGCTGTTGACCTTTTAATATATTCCCAAAGTAATTGATATTAATTTTATATAATTATATAATCACGAGGTTTAATTACACTGGTGGTAAAAGATATTTTAAACTATACTGCACATAAGCAATTTTATTTTGGATCAACTTGTGTATGCCATATAAGTAAACAACAAAACAAAAAACAAAAATAACAATTTAGGCAGTCGTGGGAGCACAAGATGGCAAGCGAAACTTGGACAAACGTCTTGAATGACAATGAAAAACATTGTCAAGTGTGAAAAGGTTTTACGAGTCTTTTCTACGACCCGTTAACTTCGACAAGAAGAGTAACATTCCCATGGTGCAATTGTTGGGTTTCTGTGCCATTCTCCAGACCTTTCCCTTTATGACCATCGAGTCTCTTAGGAACTAACTTGTATTCGCGACGAAATGTTGGGTCAAAGTTATGGCCATAATAAGAGGGAATTATTTCTATGAGTTGGAATCTGCATTTAGAGAGATTGACTGTAAAGATGTGTTTTTGAAATCGTCAATCAAAACGTTTAATATTAAAAGAGGGAAAGAACTGCATATTAAATGACTGAATTTCATAAATTTTGTCTTACACGCGTGTCTAAACCCCTTTTCTAGTCTACACATCTTGTACCCAACATGTTTGCTTACACCACATCCTACCCTACACAACTGCTACACTACTTCTTTCCCTACATACCTGCCTACACTATTACCTAATCAGCACACGTACTGCACTAACTCCATTCCAATACCTGCTAACACTACTACGTACTGTATACACCTGACTACATTATCACCTACACAGCAAGCCAGCAGTCACACTATCTACTATTATATACAGTATGCTACTATTACCTGTACATCACCACCCACCTACTCTACACACCTGACTACATTACACCTAACTCCTACGCACCTGCCTATACTTTTTTCTACCTAACACTGCTCCTACACTATCTGCTAGTCTACACACCTGCTAAAAACTACTTCCTACAATCCAGACCTGCCTACGCTACTTTCTAGGTAACTAGCCTGCCTGCTATACTTCCTAACTTATGCATACCTGCCTACAGTTCTTTCTAGCCTACTCACATGTTTACTCTACTTCTTAAGCTGCACATCTGCTTACACTACTTCCGAGCCTACACACCTGCCTTCTAGCCTTCACATCTGCCTGCAGTATTTCCTAGTTTACACCGAACTATAAACTGTTTCTTATCCTTCTTTTCTTCTATATTACTTATAAGTGTAATTGTTTGCTTTTGTCTAGTACTGTTTATTTGTACAATTTTAATTATTTGTTTAGTAAAAGGTTATTTTTTGTTTAATGTTAGTTTTATTTATCAAATATAATTTTTGTGTTTCTTCACTCAGTTTTTGGCTTGTCTTTCAAAATTTGTTTATTTACTTGTAGTTGTTGTTGGTCCAATAATAATTTTTGTTTGTCAATATTTTTTGTTTGGCCAAAACCACACCTCATCCTTCACCAGTACCCCGAATATTAAATTACTAAATACAAAGAGAAATCACATTATCGTGATATATTATTGAGAAAAATCCATAGGAGCAGTGATGAGGATTCGAACCTATGTGCTGGGTGTTCCCTGATGCATGCTCTACACAACTCTTTTTTTCTTAAATTACTTAATTATCTGAATTACAGATAGAATCCGATTTTAGGTAAATATCCCAAACAGTTTGTTAAATATTTTGAGCACAACTTTGTGTCCACACCTGCTCACCTGCTCTCTCCCTCTCTCTCTCTTTAACACTTACAAACATATATATGTCAACATTCAGATTTAGAATAATGTATGCTAGCTCTCTCATATAAACTGGTTTATATTTATGCTCCCTTTCTCTCTCCCACATATATGTATGCTTGCTCTTTAATACACCCAAGAATTTAATGCTTACTCTCTCTCTCTCTCTCTCTCTCTCTCTCTCTCTCTCTCTCTCTCTCTCTCTCTCTCTCTCTCTCTCTCTCTCTCTCACACACAAGCATGTATGCCTCTTATCACAACCTCCCCTACCCCCAGCACACACACCTGGGTCTCGTAGCTGAGTGGACAGCACTCGGGGGCCGTAGTCCTACTGGCCCGGGTTTGATTCCAGCCCTGGGATGAAACAAATAGGCAGAGTTTCTTTTACCATGATGCAGCTGTTCACCTAGCAATAAATAGGTACCTGGGAGTCAGACAGCTGCTGAGGCTTCTTCCTGGGGATGTGTGTTTGTGTGTGTGTATGCGCGTGTAGGAGAGAAATATATGTAGTAGACATAATAGAGGAAAAATAGATTGGTTAGAAAGGCGAGATCCAGGTGCTAATTGCTCGATTCTACAGGAATTAGTATAGAACTAAATAGAATAATATACGAAATAATAATATACTAAATAATCTATATACAAAATAGAAACACACACACACACACACACACACACACACACACACACACACACACACACACACACACACACACACACACACACACACACACAGTCAGTAGCACATAAGCATGCGCACTCCCTCCTAGTCACACAACACTAACCACTGGCCTCTTGCATATTCAGTAGTAAAGACCTAAACAGGAACTGTCAGGCGCTTTACTCCGCTGACAGCTACAACGCTCTCCTTGTCGGTAACCTCTGAGGCTCACTGTCTACACACGTCACCACTCACATATTCCAGCAACTGTGGCACAACTCTCAAAGAAGTTGGGCATGAAACTGGTGGGAGGTTGGCGCAATGATTTCAGGCCAACATTTAAGTTCAGAGTCTGAAATTTATTGAAGACGAGACGAAGCTCAAACTCAGGACAAGAGTTTAGCTCTCATGCATCTGCTTTATTTCTGAATTATTTCGAGCTGCCGTTTAATTAGTCTGGCATTTGTTTTGGTTATAATAACTCATCAGACTTTCGAGTGCAAGTTAAACAGAGTTGTTAAAGCTCTTAATTACCCCTCACTTTAAACTTCATAGTTTTTTCAAGATTCAAACATTGATTGTATTGTGATTTGTGTGTATTTTATTATGTATGAATTTTATTGTTCTTGTATTTTGTGTGATGGGTTTTATAAAATATTATGTGTTTATGTATTATGTATTTTCATTATGAATTATGTATTTTATTATATATTTTATAATCTTCACGTATTACGAATTTCATTATGCATTTCATTGTGTATTATGTATTGAATTTATTATTGTGATTTTGTATATATTATCTATTTCATTGTGCTTTATACATTTCTTTGTGTATTATTCATTTTATTTTTCATCATTCATTAATGTAGCATATTCTTAAAACATTAGTTCCATTCCTTGGATATATTTTGCCTCGGAATTTTATATTTTATATAAGTAAAACTTTAGTTAGTAGATATTAATTAGTTAACTAACTATTTAGTTTCTTACTTTGGCTTCAATACTACTTGGCTTCAATGCTCAATAAGTTTCATTTAGTATTCATATTGACTATCAGAGAATAATCAGACTTAAAATTACACGTATAGTCACTTTAGAAAGTACATTATATACTCACTTGGATTTATAAGCAACACAATTAAACCCTGCCATTACTTCGTATATTAAAAGGTGTAGTTTAATATTTCTAATTATGACTTCTAACCTGTAAATGGCCTTCTTCGAAGCACAGGAGTTTACTACATACTGTAACACAATAGTGGAGGTTATATATATATTCTGAGAATTCACCGCAGGAAGGATGAATGTGACTGGCTGCTTCCTCCCCTTCGTGTCCACCAATCACAGGCGTTTCCGGATATCGGGAGTCCACTGTGAGAGAGGTGAATGGCGGGTTTCGGAGAGACTTTGTGAAATGATGTGGAGGAAAGCCGTGAGGACTTCATCGCCGCAGGATTTATTCAACTCTCGCAAAGGCTTATGTTAGGAGAACTTCTTGAACTTAGCCGCACAAAGTGTTGCTATATTGAGTATTTTCGTCAGCAGCGCTGCCGGAATGGTATAAGTTTTTCCCCGGTAAAGAAAGAGATGTTATTATGGAGTTTTATTATTTAGATGCCTCCTCCTCGATTTTTGTTTTTATTTGTATAACTCTTTTATTGGAAACTTCTCGAGAATTGATTTTGAGTTGCATGAGGGCAGCAGTTCAGTGTCTCTTGATGATGGTGCTGGAAATATTTTATTTTTGGATTGCTTTTCAGTTATTTCAAGCAAGATAAATTCACACACCATCATATCTTTTCATTAACGTTTCTGGCTCAGCGAAAGAGAGTCATGTAGAAGAATGGGACCATTAAAAGTTTAAAGCAGAAATTATGATTAAACGAGAAGTTATAATAATACTAATAATACAGTAATAATTATAATTAATAATAATAATGATAATTATAATAATAATAATAATAATAATAATAATATTACTATTATTATAAAATGCTTAAAGTTATCATAGGGAAGATAGAGTACTATCTCTTGACTCACCAATTTAGTGATTAGATTCCTATTACTTTCGTTTTGAAAACTCTGACTATCGCGATAAATTACACTGCTGAACCAAATATGAATATATATATGACTGAGGTGTTGATCTCGGGAAGAAAAAGATCCCAAACTATTTTCTCTATACACAACATAGCCTGATTAATTTTTTTTCCTAAGATTCCATAACTGGCAGAGTGATATATGTTTCTTGCCTATTAAGTGTATTAAATCATTTGCCCTAATTACGTAATTGACATCTTATATACAATTACTAAAGCTAGTGGTTATATAGTGTTTATGGTCATGGGTCTCTCATAGATCTGAGAGACTCATGATTGGGTGTCTCATAGATCTGAGAGACCCATGATTGGGTGTCTCATAGATCTGAGAGACCCATGATTGGGTGTCTCATAGATCTGAGAGACCCATGATTGGGTGTCTCATAGATCTGAGAGACCCATGATTGGGTGTCTCATAGATCTGAGAGACCCATGATTGGGTGTCTCATAGATCTGAGAGACCCATGATTGGGTGTCTCATAGATCTGAGAGACCCATGATTGGGTGTCTCATAGATCATCTCCAAAGTCACTTGAAAACGGAGATTTCAGGATGATACAGTCAGCCCATCGTAACCAATCCTGCATTATCACTGACGTCTTGAGCTCTTGTGGGTTAGACATGACATTTTTTCTGTTACAAGTATTGAAGGTTAGTCAAAGTGTTTGACCTTTCAAGGCGTTTCACTATTCTCCTGATTAATTTATCTAGGCCATTAAAGGATATAAATTCAAATATTCAAGCCTATAAATTATACTTTTTACGTTATACCCTTCTAACATATTGGTATGGTATTAACAGTCTCCAGTTATCAAACCCAAGAGGTTTCCTAAAAGACTTTGATGAATTCTTTAGCATTTATAAATGGAACACAAAGATATAACTTTAAATGGGATGTACTAATGAGGAAATATTATGGCAATGGGTTGGACAGAACTTTTATTTCTGTTCCACCTTCTGTTTCTGTTCCGCCTTCTGTTACATCACTGTTTAGTGGGAAGAACTAGTTTCTGGGCCGTCCAGAGAAGGTAGTTCTATGACACCCACCGGAATATAATTTTATCGTCCATAAACAGACTATATCTGGAGCTTTCCGGGCATCTGGATCGTCTGCCCGGTTCTTCACCTCGTCTTCTGTAACTTCCGTGCTAATTGAACACTCTTTCAAGGGTTTCTTGTCTTTTCCCGCGAAGAGATGGGTCGTGTGTAATTGTGCCGTGTGTGGTTGTATTGTGTGGAGTTGTGCTGTGAGTGGGTTATGTTGCGTCATGCGAGAGTTTTTTATTTGATCGTGTGTTCTTGCGTTGTGTTGCTGTGTCCTGAGCGGTTGTGCCGTGAGGCTTTCGTGTCGTATGTTGCGGAGCTTTGTATGGTTGTAGTATGTGAGGTTAGATCGTGTGGTGTCATGTATGTGCTTGTTTCGCGTGTGCTTGTGTCGTGTGTGCTTGTGTCTCTTTCGTTTGTGTCACGTTTAGGTGTTGTTGTCAAGTGTATTGTGTGAAGCAGGTATTAGTGGAGTGTATGTGTGTATTCACCTAGTTGTGCTTACGGGGGTTGAGCTCTGCTCTTTCGGCCCACCTCTCAACTGCCAATCAACTGTTACTAACTACTAACGACTTTGTGTGTGTGTGTGTGTGTGTGTGTGTGTGTGTGTGTGTGTGTGTGTGTGTGTGTGTGTGTGTGTGTGTGTGTGTGTGTGTGTGTGTGTGTTTACTCCCGGGTACGAGGTCTGCAGCTTTAATATTTATTTACTCTTCATAACCTTTAATGATTATCTATGCACTTCATCTCAAGGTATAGGACGGTATATTACGTTTGTGAGGTTACTCATTAAACTGATTGGAATATAAAAGAAGTTGTGTGTGTCTGATGATATAACATAACTTTTCTTAACAAGGAGAAACCATGAAGCAACTAGGACTAAACGCGCTTGAAGGAATATCGTTTCTCACAATAAACTGGGATGTAAGTACTAAGACCTGGCATTCAGTACGGAGAAAAAGCTGTTATAGAAACAGAATGAAAACTTGAACTAAGACCTGGAATATGAGGACAAACTAAGAGGTGGTACACGAGGTGGTACCCAACACCTTGCCTCATCTGGAATGGAACTCTGACTTTGCATCGCAAAGCCACAATAATTTCTCATACATCACGTAATTGTGATGTTCGTAAATAATGAATAATTTAGAGAATAAACTCCAAAGAATTAGGTCATTCTTTATGTGCTACACGAGCAGTAAAAACTCAGTTGGCGAACAGAAAAATTATACTGAATAATATTGCTGGAGTCTTCATTGTTGTTTACCTTCTGTCAGCGCTGGAAGGCAGAAAATACATAGACGTACGGAATACAGAAGACATTTACCACCTAACCCCCATCCCTCTGTGCTACTAACTCCCACAGCAATTCCCCATCGAAGCCTAACAATACCACAGCTGCACGCTACAAAAGCTACCCCAGAACAGTAGCCACCCTATTGTTACACCTACCCCACACCCAGATCTTCCCACGCACTCTCAGAGAGACCCACAGGAGCAGCCACCCACTGTCTTAACTACTCAGATCTACAGTCACACACACCCAGAGTCACCCACGTACACAGCCATACACAGCAGTAGCTGCCCACTGTAACAGCTAAGCACTGCAATAACTATCCAACAACTCCAGCTACCTAGACCCTGCAATAGCCAGGGCCACCCACACCCACAGCCTTCCATATCCAGAGCCACCCACTTCCACAGCTACCCACAGCAATAGCTACCCACAACAAGAGCCTCCCACATCAAACGGTTCCCCCCCTCCAAAAAAGAAAGAATGAAATCCTTTAACAAGTTCTAACGTGGAGAAACGTTTTAATAACAATCAACTAACATATATTAGGAACCAATGACATTTCCGTTAAGTGATTCATGCCTTAGAAAAAAAATAACAATGGATATCTTAGACGTAAGACGAAAACACTGAGAATGCATCTTCTTATTTCTTCCAGATATTTAGCATCAGTCTCCATTCAAGGAGATAATAGAGCATTATAAGTTAAGGACTTTTGTGAAGGAAAGTTTTGAAAGTTTGATTAATACAGAGCAAAAAAATGAGGCGCTCCACTGATGGTATCCTGATCTTCAGCGCCCTCAGGGAAAGGTTACGGGGACATCATTCTGCTCTTTAGCGGTCAAAGAGAAGAACTGTAACAACTGTATCCTGATCATTACAACTTGTTATAGCAATTAATCTATAATATTTCTTTACGCTACTGACCACCACGTAAAAACTGAAGAAGTTAATCGAGATTAAAAGCACTGCAATATAAAATATTAATGCATATCGGTCTGATAAAGACAGTTGCATTGACTAGGTTGGAAAGGCTGTGGTTAGGCAAAACAATGTTTACCTTTCTGAACTCGTAAAAACAGTGTGGTCGTTCACCCATCCCAAATCCTTATCCTGAACCCTTCCCAGTGCTATATAGTTGTAATTGCTTGGCGCTTCTCCTGATAATTTTCGTCCCCTCTTTTACCAGATGCAGATCATAACTAATGTATTAATTTTACGACTTGTCTTTTAACGCATATTGAGTTATCTTCTGATGAATATCTTCTTCAAAAAGCAAGAACAATTCGGCATAGTATAGCAGCAAAAAATAAGTGGTATATTTACTTATATAATAAGTGATATCATCTCCTATTCTACATCCATTCCGTTGCTTCCGTAGCAACATATGCAATGTGTGTTTTTGTCCGGATAACTCCGGTACTCAGGTCTGGTTAAGTACACCCGGCTTTCCGCCTGACTCGTGGATATAAGCCGGGATTTGTGCAGCTTTCCACCAGCCACTGAAATTTAGGTCATGATATGTACAAACCCCCCCACTCGACTCTGGAATTGAATCCAGGATCTGTTGAGCTTTCTTCCAGGAAATATTTCTCTATTTTGTAAGAGCGCTTCGGTTCACATGGAAACCCTAATCCTCTGGGCTCGGAGTTTTTCTTCCTCGTTAATGTGGAAACTTGTAAGGTGGTTATATGCCATCTCAGGCCGAGTTTCGGGCCCCATCCAAAGTTTGTGCATATCATTGGATACTTTAGTAATTGGACGTTGCTATGGGGCGCCGTCTCTGGATATATATACGTTTTCTTTTCAAAGCTTTATTAAAATTATCTTCACCGTAAATAGTGTAGTTAATTCGTAATTGTAATTGGCATAATGAATAATATTAAAAATACAAATGGATAAGTAGTTGATGGTATCGTTCATTTTCGCTACCACTAAGGATGTCTCGTCCCTCCATGATGACTGTGGTAATGATATAACAATGAGGCTGGTGTTTGAGGTCATTACACCTTGTTCTGTGCATTGAGTAAAGAATATATACAAAGACACACAATCACTGACTCGCGTACGAATGTTTGTACTCACCTAATACTCACCTAATGGACGAGTGTTTGTATGTGTGTGTGTTTGTTTGTGTCTACTTGTGTACTTGCGCGTATGGGTGTATTTACTCACCTAATTGTGCTTGCGGGTGTTGAGCTTTGGCTCTTTGGTCCCGCCTCTCAACTGTCAATCAACTGGTGTACAGATTCCTGAACCTACTGGGCTCTATCATGTCTACACTTGAAACTGTGTATGGAGTCATCCTCCACCACATCACTTTCTAATGCATTCCATTTATTAACTATTCTGACACTAAAAAAAATATTTCTAATGTCTCTGGCTCATTTGGGCACTCAATTTCCACCTGTGTCCCCTAAAGTGTGTGCCTCTTGTTTTAATTAAACTGACTTTGTCTACCCTATCAATTCCTTTTAGAATCTTGTATGTGGCGATCATGTCACCTCTAACTCTCCTGTCTTCCAGCGACGTGAGGTTTAATTCCCGTAGTCTCTCCTCATAGCTCATGCCCCTCAGTTCGGGCACTAGTCTGGTGGCAAACCTGAGCCTTCTCCAATTTAGTTTTATGCTTGACGAGATATGGACTTCATGCTGGAGCTGCATACTCCAGGATTGGTCTGATATACTTGGTTCTGAAAGATTCCTTACACAAGTTTCTTAAGGCCATTCTTATGTTGGCCAACCTGGCCATGGAATAACAGCAACAAATTGTGGTATATTTAGCAATCCTGATATTATCTTCTATTCTGCATCCTTTTCGTGGTTTCCGTAGCAACATATGCAATGTGTGTTTTTGTCCGGATAACTTCGGTACTCAGGTCTGGTACCACTGATGATATCTTCTTGATGGGGTCTTCAGGGGGCAGGTCTGGCGTGATATCAACCCCCAGGTCTTTCTCTTCGATTGTAGAAGAATTTCATCTTCCTAATGATACCACGTATCTGGCCTCCTGCTACCTACACCTATCAGCATTAAATGAAATTTGCTCCGGTTAAACTCTAACAACCATTTGTTGGACCATTCCTTCAGTGTGTCCACGTCATCTTGAATCCTGATGCTGTCCTCCTCTGACTTAATCCTTCTCATAATTTTGCATCATTAGCAAACATTGAGAGTAATGAGTCTATTCCTTATGGAAGATCATTTACGTATATCAGAAACATAATAGTTCTGAGTACAGAGCCCTGTGGGACTCCACTAGTGACTTCACGGTAATCTGAAGTCTCACCTCTCACTGTAATTCTTAACTGTGTGTGTGTGTGTGTGTGTGTGTGTGTGTGTGTGTGTGTGTGTGTGTGTGTGTGTGTGTGTGTGTGTGTGTGTGTGTGTTGACCAGACCACACACTAGAAGGTTAAGGGACGACGACATATTGGTCCGTCCTGAACCATTCTCAAGTCGATCATTCTCAATCCATTTTCAATCGACTTGAGAATGGTCCAGGACGGACCGATGCATCGTCGTCCCATCACCTTCTAGTGGGTGGTCTGGGCAACATTTTTCAGCCACATTATTATGACCCATCACCTGCATGTGTGAGTGTGTACGTTCGCGCTCCAGTTCATAGGCGTTTGCATGCGCGAGTGACTGCAAGTGCATATAGGTGTAGCAAGAACAGGGAACGCTATGCAACCACTCAGACCACTGGCGTAACGGTAATATTTCCCGTGGTGCAGCTTGCTCCCACGTTATTGCCGGGTATAAATGTCAGCATCACGTGGGAGTTTCGGCTTCCCTCGGTGTTGATGGCTGGGGCTGCCGCTGATGTTCTCACAGGGGAGCACCAAGGGAGGAAGGAAGGAAGGAAGGAGGGAGAAAGGGAGACGAGAAAAGGGAGAGGAGAAGACAAGGGGGTAACAGTATAATACCTGTATTGATTAGCGCAATCATTGCCTCATTCAGAGGAGCTTGGAAAGAATCCTTGAAAGTTTTGACATTTTCACTTGCATGAATTCTTCAACATTTGTGTAAGCAAGGGACAAAAAGTGGTTCCTCTTTAGTACGTGTCTCAGGGATAGCTAAGAAAGGGCAAGACAAATTCACATTCTCAAGACTCAAAGGAAACGTTTTTTTTACCCAAAGTCTTTCACTAACCTAGACAATTTATTTTCCTGAGTTGAGTGTATTCTGACTTTCAGTCCTATAGCGTCTTCCATGAATTCGTTACTAATTAATGCGGAGAGAAAACCTCGCATCCTATGGGACCAAAATCTGGATGACCCTGCACTTTGCTCTGATGGCATCACTATATACCCTTGGAAAGGGGGCAAGCATTTAGTGTGGGACTATACATGTGTATCCACCCTTTCTTACACTTATGTACACTTCAGTGCTGATCAAGCAGGTGGGGCGGCCAACCACAGGGAAAGAGCAAAATCAGTCAAACAAAGGCGATTGGAAGGTCAATACACCTGAGTTCCCATAGTGTCTGAGATGCATGACCCCTGGGGCAAGAGTGCCTTGGGATTTCTCAAGGAATTATGCACCAGGCTCATTGACTTCACCAGAGACCTAAGAGCTGCCAGTTTTTTTTTCAGCGCCTCAGTGTGGCGATCCAGAGGGGAAATGCTTGCGTCATCCTCTGTTCCTGTCCGGAAGCGGAGGAGCTTCAAGAGATCCTTATTCTTTAAGTACTTTTTGCATCAACCAATGTATATCTTATAACCTTTAAATCTTATAACCTTTAAATACATAATAAAGAACTAATACTACATTATATATATATATATATATATATATATATATATATATATATATATATATATATATATATATATATATATATATATATATATAATAAAAAATAAAGTATAAATCTTTTTCATTTAATTATATAATAATGGAACGTCGCAAAATTTTTATCCTTACTTCAAAAGTATTGAATTTATAATTTTTAAGTTTTTATAATTCAATTATAAATGTTTTCTTGATTTTAATTTATAAACACACACTTTGTGAGTTGAATTTTAAACAAATAAATCAGAAAACACGTTATTTCACAATATTTGCTGAACGAAGAATATATCCCAATAAATAAATACCAAACATTTTTTGTAGACTGCAAAAAAAAAAAAAAAAGAAAAAAGAAAAAAGATAAATCAAATATATAATGCTCGTGATTTAATTAAAAAAAAATACACTGCAAATTTCATGCTCACTGATTTTTGCTGAGATGGAAAAGCGTTGCCTCAATATGCTTACAAGTGAATAAGGGCAAGTGGGCAGCCCTCACCTGGTCTCAGTTCATGGTTCTCGTCACCATAAATAACCCCGTGGATCACAGGACGCTGATACCTGTCCAGCTACAAGATAAATTATAGGATGCATTCCTTGCGGCTTTGGAAAGACATGGCAGCTGTGAAATATGGAGACGGAGGATACATAGGATCTCGGGATGACGGAGATGTGGTAGTAGAGATATAAGGAGATGCACAACACCAAACTGTGAAATTTTGATGAGGTAAAATTTCTACGTGTGAATTTTCGGTAGATCATAATTAACAGGATTAAAATTGGTAGGCTAGAAGGGGGAAAATTATATACTCACCTTCATGGAAACTGAAGTAGGAAAATACACTCAGGCATACATAATTGAACCTAAAGTAGTGAAATACATGCATATAAATGTAATGGAGTTAAAGAAGTGAAACATACGCATATATAAATGAAACTAAAAAGTGAATTACACCCATACAGATGTAATGTAAACTGAAGCTTTTGATAAAAACGTGAGAGATTTACAAGTTAAAATATGAGTCAAGACAAGGTGGTTTATGTATTTGTGAGAGGCATGCTGTAGATATATTTTCCAATCGCTTACAACTACCGAGGGAGACCTATAAAATCTCTATTAGGCAACGGGGCAGACTCAAATCATTTTTATTTTGATTGTCCATGCAAATCGCCTATTATTTTGTTAAGGCTAGAAAAATAAAGTTTGGTCACATCTGGTTAGGTTAGCTTGGGTGTGGTTAGATGAGGTGAGGTTAGGTTAGATTTGGTTAATTCATGATAGATTAAGATAAATTTGCACATAGCAACTGGAGTATAGGTGGCTCTTTTGTATGTTAACTTTTTAATATCTAATAATAATATCGATGGAAAATGCATTTTTCAATTTCAATATAAGGAACGATATATTATACTAATTAAACCGCCTAGTAACTTTTACATTAAAAATAGTCAAATAAGCAAGCTTTTAATATTTGAACCCATTCTCCAGTTTAGATAGTAGGTTTTGTAACAATATGTACCATAGTACAAAGATTGCCGTTCTAAGCACTTCGACAGTTGAACTTTGTACTATTTACTTTATAGAGTCGGAAAAACATTAGGCTAAAAATATTCTTAAATATTCCTAGGGCTAGTATAGCACAAACATGTACTATATTAGGCTTCCGATATCGTGTTTTAGGCCTAGGAAGGTTAGGTTAGTTTACTTTGTCTTTGCAACATAAGTAGAAAATAGTTTTCCGGTTTGTCTAACTCAATAGTACCCATGTTTACTTTCAAATTTCGTTGTACGTCGGTATTCATATAATAGTCCTCATAGCTATTATACGTACTATCCAAACAGGAGGCTGGGCTGAATATATTACATATATACATTATATATATATATTATATATATATATATATATATATATATATATATATATATATATATATATATATATAAATATATATATATATATATATATATATAATTATCTCGTTCCTATAATATTGGTCAATTTTAATACAGTAGATGTGCTATTCTGCGGTGCCAGATCTCTCTCTCTCTCTCTCTCTCTCTCTCTCTCTCTCTCTCTCTCTCTCTCTGTCTCTCTCTCTCTCTCTCTCTCTCTCTCACTTTCCCTCTTCCCCTCTCTCTCTCTCTCTCTCTCTCTCTCTCTCTCTCTCTCTCTCTCTCTCACTTTCCCTCTTCCCATCTCTCTCCCTGCCATCCTCCTTTACTCTCTCTCACCCTCACGTTAACTCTGATTCTATCCTTCTCACCCATTCACTCTTCTCACTCCACATCTTCCCCCCTTTCACTTCGTCCCTCTCTCCCTCCAGTTCTCTTTTCCTCCCTCCTGGTTTCCCTCCTTCTCCCATTCTCCCTCCCTCTCCCGTTTTTCCTACTTCCTTCCTATTATCTCGTAGCGACATTCCAAGTTACATTCAATGAACATTAGCAACGTCGTTAACAATGATAAAATTAAATCACTCTACGGTTAATTCCACCCACATTTCAATATCCACAGGAGTCGTTATGTATCGGAATAGAAGCCCAACTTTCTTAAAAAGGGGCAAGTAAGTCGACCCCTTCCCCTCCCTCCCTAGTGTATGACACTCGCAGCATAATCACAAATCGACATGCAAAAGTTGCATGGTGAATTGATCACCATGCGAAAGTTATGTGATGCGACCACAAGCGTTTGTCCTCGAAGCTTGGACAAACAGATATCTATATATTTTCAAATAGAATGTCTAATTACACACATATTTACCGAGGCAAGTATCTTTCTTTTGGGTTTGTATACACTTGAGTGTTTACTCTAGATAGTGTCTAGAGTAAACACTAATAGATAGATAAGGCTAAGGTTAAACAGCCTTAAGAAGAATGACTAAAGAGAGACGTTCAAATATCCTTTGAATTATATAGTTTTCTTAGGTTTGGTATCCAAACGAACAAAATGTGTTACACTGAACATAAACTCAATGAGGTTGTTATTTCCCCAGTTACTTTGAGTGTTCTCGCTCCTAATAAGAACTTACTCTCCACCAAGGAGCAATAGAACTAGCGGAACCAACGGCATGAAAGAACAGAAGGTTTCTGTGCATGGAGAGAAGAGTCCTGCACGCAGCTCTTCCTAATGACTTACAAACTACATTTACCAGCACCAGGCTGCTTCTCGTCCTTGTGTCTAACGAGCCATAATGGTGCCATGTAGCTCCTTAAGCACCCTCTCCCTCACGCTCTGTTTACACCGATTCCTCGCCTGTGCCACCTGATGGCTCTCCATTATATTAATTATCTTCTCCTCTGTTCCTAAATAGGCCAGCATTAATATAAACAGTTCTGCCTTCAGCAGGGTTGATCAAAATCTGGATCTACGTATGACTTCTCAATCCCTTTCCCCCCCCACTTGTCTCCTATTATTTATTTAGCCTTCGTTTCGTGCGCTGTTTTGTATTAAAATCTTTTACTCTCTATAAATATCTTCTTTGCTATTCCTTATCATATACATAAATACTTCAGTCAAATCGCACCTTATTCTTCCCCTGACTAAAGAATGTATATTGAGATTTTTTAATCCATCTTTATGTGGAAGGTTTATATTCATGTAATAAGCCCTGAATTTATGTCTATTTTATGGTAAGGCGACCAATACTCAACTGAATAACCAAGATGGACAATATTAAGCTGATGAATAATATTAGATATATTATTGTATTCAAGCCGGTACCGTTATCCCGTGCAGTTTTATATTGATTTTTTTAATGGAGGGGGTGGTGGTGGTGGGGGGTAAGAGTGCCTGCGGAGTCTTGAGATCCCTGTTAATTTTAATTTGCAGATATTTTTCACATTTGGATTTAGCAGTTTACATACAGTCTAGATGATAACTAGCAAATATAGATGATATCTGGCATGTCTAGATGATATCTTTTCATATCCTGAATACGCTATATTTCTCAGCATTAAACTGCATCTGCTAATCTTCTATGAATGTTAACAGTCTTTCTAAACTGTTTTAGAGCGATTTTGAGTTTTCTAAAAATATTTCTCGCCTTATTGCTTATGTATTAGGAAATCAACGGAGGCTACACTTATGCTGATCTCCCCATAGGACTTAACTTCAATAATTCAATATTTTCTGTGTCTCATGAAATAACCTTGCCGTAACCCAACTTATTGTGACGCTTTGTCAGCGTCTGTGAGTCCTTCGTGAGTCACAGCATGAAAGGTTGCGCAATACTCAAGAAATATAATGACGTAATAGTGACATTTTCACCAGCTTTTTAAATGCTAGAAAAGCACGAGGGAAAATTTGTTAAACGCGAGTGGTTCTTAGTAAGATTACAGTGTTGTTTTCAAGGAGTAAACGAACTGATCTCGATATCATTTATTGGAACATTTTTCCATATATGATGTGAAGTTAGAGGAGAACTACTCGTTTTTTGCAAATCGACTTTACATTTGTAACCAACGATTTTAAAGGGCCCGTTAATTTCATTTTTATATACACCAAAAACCATATAAAACTCTTCAAATTTTCTGTAGACTTGTTTGGTTTAATATTGTTCAATTTGTTAATGAACTTCTCTCCCTGGTAACAACTAAATAAAAAACTTATTCACTTTTCACAAACATAGATTTGCTGAACTACAAGTAAACTCTCAAGGTTTTCTGTAGTAAATACAGAGACAATGTCATCAGCACTCATGATCCATTCAGTCACTCACTGATATATTTAACCAATCATCCCTCAGTGCTCCATTTAATTACTCGATCAGCACTCCGATCAATTCAAGCTCTCAACATTTAGGGCTTAATAAGCAACCTGAAGGAGGATAATATTAATCATGCACTTGCCTACCTAACTTTTTTTTTATCTCACGACTAATACGATACATAAAATTTGTTTGAAAGTGTAGATGTGAAATTTTAACTAACATTCAACTTATTAAGGTTCATTTATAAAGGGTGGTAAATCGGCAGCTTTGCTTTATGCAAGGTCAACGCTCGATTCCCAGTGGACTAAGTGGCTGGGTTTATGTTCCATTCCCGACTCTGCAAGTGGCTAGATAGAGCTCTTGCAGAGTCAACGTTCGATCGTAGACGGCGCGAGTGGTTAAATAGAGCGACTCCCTCGCTTCTTGCAAATGTTAGCATTCAATCCCCAATGGTCCTGGCGCTTTAGCAGAACAGCAACAACGCTTCATGCAGAGTTGGAGATCGACTCCCAATCGTCCCAGAGGTTACGAAGAGCAACAAACCTGCTTCTTGCATGGTCCGATTTCAATACCCGATGATCCAATTGCTTGGGCTCCATCTCTTATCTCTGCCATTAAATCCCAACTCCCTGTCCCCATGTCAAGTGATTACAAAGTCATGCTGGCACAACGCTTTCTGCTGACAGCTTTCTTTACCAAACCGTATCGTCGAGAGTGTGGACAAATCTACATATACAGAGTTTATTATAACTTCATCATGTTGTGACTCCAATAATTAGTGCAAATACAATCGTAACTATTTTTCTATTACATTGTAACTTCTCATTCGTTTGTCTTCTTCAACAAGTTTTCCAAGTTTTATTTTTACTGCAACTTTCTGGACTTTTAATTGAATAACTCTGCCTTCTGTAGGACGCAATCACTTTTTCCATCAAAGTTTTCTTGTACATATTGAGAGAAGCTTAGGTCAGGAGCGTAGCGGCGGTGAAGCCCGCGGCGTTGATCACAAGCTAGAGACGCAGCTTCAACGTGAAAGAGATGCGACAGAGAAATGCCTTTTGTATAAACTGGGGTAAATTCTGGGCATGACGTCACATGTATTGGAGATCAATACGAAGGCTATTGATGGAAAACATCTCTCAAAATTATTATTTTTTTGTTAAGGATGTGGAGGATGAAGAGAGAGGGTGCAGCGATGAAGGTAAGGGTGGGGGGATAAGTGAAATGAGCGAAGGATGAAGGGATTAAATGTAACGTGAGGGGAGGGATATAGCATTAAGGAAAGGAATGGGAAGGGGGGGGGGGGGGGTTGTGGGAAGAAATGATGATAGGGTTTGGGAATTGGGGAAGGGAGTGGAAGGACAAGGTGGTGGGAGGAAAGAAGGTAAGTATATCTTGAAGGAGTGATTCTTTTGTGGCTCCCCACATGCAGTTATTGGCGTTCTTGGATATCGAGAGAGCGCCACAGATGCCTTAAGGACGGAAGGGAAGGAGGGAGAGAGGGGGTTGTTTGGGAAGCTTGAGAAGCTGATATAAATAATTTAAAGCTTGAGAAACAGGTGATTTCAGATAATCTAGGATACAGGAGAGTTCAGAGAACCTGGGAGACGGATGGGGTAAAAGACACTAGCATACGGATGGATTCAAAGAACCTTCCAATGCTAAAGGTTTCAGAAAAAACGGGAGACAGAAGGGCCAGAGATCCTAGGGCAAAAGAATGGTTCACAAAACCACGGGAGACGGAGGAAGATCATTGCAGCTTCACCTTCGTGGGATTTATTCAACTATCGGGAAGACGTTTGAGGAGAAAATATCATAAACTTGGCCGTAACTGTTGCTATATCGAGCGTTTCACGAGCATAACGATCCATACCCGGTAGAGTTCGGTCCACTGGCGGCACTGAAGTCAGTGTTATGTATTGTGTGGCCCATTGATGGCAGTGATCAAGATTATATGCAGCATATTTCACTAATAACTAGCATATCTTGTGGACTTATGAAGCACATATGCTGCATATTGAAGCAGATATCCATTACATATGCTTCACATTGAAGGAGATATCCATGCAGTTCATATATGCTGCATACTGAAGCAGATATCCAGCACATATGCTGCATATTAAAGCAGATATCATGAACATATGCTGCATATTCATGTTGATATCCAGCACATATGCTGCATATTGAAGCAGATATCCAGTTATTAAATTAAGGGGGCATATCATTCTAAATCGTTATAAATTAAAAGTTGTTCAATTTGCTTATAAATTTTTGTATGAAATGGTTATAGAAAGGGCTGCAACTGGTCCAAGTTTCACCATCACACCCTAAACAGAAAAGGAGAAAAAAAATACACAACGTATTATGCAACGAATGTTCAACATTCTCAAATAATCTCAGGGAACACATGTGTCAACTAAAATGTCTACTATGTGCTGTAGAAGCACAAACTCTTGTAATAATTGTAATATGTATGTGCAATATATTTATATTTAATTTTTTTTTTTCTTTTTTTTTTTTTTCTTTTTTTTTTGGCCAATATTTTTTTCTCGTTTGTTATCAAGGGATTTGCATGAAACTTGCACACCTTGCTCAATGGATGCCTATCTGCAAGGGTGTCAATTATGAACGAAATCTGTCGAAGTGAAGCTCAGCTACAGGTGGCCGAACTTGGATCTTAATTTTACTCTGGAAAGTAATTTACACCTTCAAATTACTTCAGAGCTTTCATTTATTAATCAATTTACATGCAAATTACACCCTATATGTAGCGTTTGTGCTTCTACAGAATCTAGTAGACATTTTAGTCCAAAGTCTATTTGTTGATTTTATAAAAATTTATAAATATCATATATTGCATATTTTTTTAGAAGGGTAACTTTGAAAAATTATATTATTGCACTAAACACTTTTTTGATAAAACTGATCACTAGAATCCTTTATTATGTGCTTAATTTAATATCTGAGTGTTATAGAAATGATTTTAGTTGACACATGTGTTCCCTGAAACTATTTGAAAATTCGTTGCATAATTCGTTGTTTATTTTTTTCTCCTTTTCTGTTTAGGGTGTGATGATGAAACTTGGACCAGCTGCAGCGCTTTCTATAACCATTTCATAAAAAAAATTATAAGCAAATTGAACCACTTTTAATTTTACATTGATATGCCCCCTTAAGAAAGAACTATTTAAGTTGTTGACCAGATTACACACTAGAAGGTAAAGGAACGACGACGTTTCGGTCCGTCCTGGATCATTCTCAAGTAGATTAACCGAGTTTATTTTTCCACATTTAAATTTTAGAATACATTTTATTTCGAATACTACTGAAAACCCTTCCCAGATTACCACTTTTTTCTGAACATGTTAATGTTTTAACATAATGTATCAATTCGCATACTCAAATTATAATTTGAATACATAGGAAATATATATTTCGTAATTTAAAAACAATATATGAACAGATAATTTTTTATCAGAAATCAGAATCGCCTTTCTAAATCATCCCCCTCTCTCTTGTTAAGGCTCATTCCCTTGAAATTGGTCATAATTTACAGTCAAATGATTTCCAAACATTAGTTATGTCCACCAAATAAAACTGATTTGAGGATATTGAAAAGATTACATATTAAATAAAATACACACCATTTGAATCCTTTATTTATGCATAAATATTTTGTGTAAGTTTTATTTAGTTTCTCGCATGCGTTTTCTTTTATTTTTTATTTTTCTGTATAACTCTAATCCTGTCCAGCTGTGTCCTATCTATGGTCAAGGTAGTCTTCAATCTCTAGTAACATAAAATATCAACACTTACAAAAACTTGTTGAAAAGAAATTCAACACTTACAAATACTTATTTATGCATTGTAAAATACGCAGAAAGGTCTTTAATAAAAGCATAGTATCATAAGACTGCTACAGATGACTGTGCAGAAAAAGTACAGTTTTAACTTGTAAAATTCAAAATAACTCCAATGATGTGCAAAAAATAATAATACAAAATTATAAAATTATAAAAATATTCCAATTTCAGCGAAGAATTCGGTGATGTTCCGGAAAGAACTGGGGAAACTGGACCGCATTATTATTTAAGCTTTGGCGTCAACTTCTGGGATGCAATACAAATGTTGACGTAGATGTTGACGAGGGAGAGTCTAAAATGTTTTAAAAGATATCTAAAGTGTGCATTTATTTTTATGGGCGAGTTGGAGGAGAGGGAGGGGGATAGATGTGGTGGGAGAAAGATGGGAGCAACCTGATTACCAATTTGGCTTACCAATTCACCTGGGCTCTAGGAGCCTCGGACCGTGGACCCCATGTGTGTGAGATTGAAGCTCTATCGACCGAGCTATTGACTAGTGTTAAATTAATAGCTATACTAATTCAGTAAGATACACCCCAGGAGAACATTTGAGCATATATTCATATACAGGATGTTATGTGTAAGGATGCGTCGCTTTTATGCTTAATTACTCACGTCTGTGTCCATCCTACAATTTAAAAAAAATCAGAGAATTCCTCACCTTGTAAGTAAGAATTCAAATTGAATCAGTGTTTTTACCTATATATATAGCACAACAACTTGGGGTGGACGGTAGAGCGACGGTCTCGCTTCTTGCAGGTCGGCGTTCAGTCCCCAGTCCCAACCACTTGCACAAATCGTGCAAGTGGTTGGGCACCATTCCTTTCCCATCCCATCCCAAATCCTTATCCTGACCCTTTCCTAGTGCTATATAGGCGTAATGGCTTGGTGCTTTCTCCTAAACATTCCCTTACCTTCTACCTATATATTTGGTTAAATCTAAACTTGTACATCTGAAATATTTTGTCTTCGATTTTTGTGTGAGCTCATCTTCAGACAGCTCTATGCAATTCTGTTGTTAAACCCCAATTAGCAGACAGTAAGTCGTGGCAAAAAATTTGACACACGGCTCAAATTCTAGAGTAAAGAAAATAACGACGCTAAGGTCCGTCGTGGACCATTATCAAGTCGAACAACTATAGAATGGTTCACTACACGATTTGATAATGATCCAGGACGGACCGAAACGGGTTCTCTGCCTTTATTTTGAGATGTGTGTGATGGGTGTCAATTTTTCAGTTACGTCATTGTCACTGTAATTGGTGCCCATTTCTTTTAACTAATTCCCCACGCTTAGAAGCCTGTATTTGTAAGTAATGGCCCACATATGGGAGTTAAATTCATAATGCAGGACAATTTAGATTTTCTTCTGGCATTCCTGAGTGTTTGACTGATATTATAAACCCACAATGAATTTATAGTGTGACGGTAACGCGTTGGTGTTCGGCTGTTTAAGGCTAGGGGTATGGCCTCGTCACATAGTTATAAAAAAAAATAGAAAAACTGGAACTTCGTCTGTGGTAAGGTAAGGAGAAGACACAAAACACAAGTAAAACTTTAACAATGAAATTTTAATTACGTTAAATAAATCAAAACATGAAAATATGGACAAACAAATATGTATAATAAAATCAATGAATCAAAATAATAAGAATACTTAAATGACACAATGAAAGTTACGTTAAGGCAAAATAATAAGAAGTGCAACACAAAAGTTAAGTGGGAGGTGCTGGAATATTGGCTTAAAGCCACCACCTCTCTCAGTACACGCTAACGTCTAGCTGGGAGGAGTGCTGGCTACGAAAGCACGGAACATTCTGAGGACTGATGTTGGGGCGACCCCAGACATCAGGTAGTATTGGGGCGAGTGCAGGTGCAGCCAGACCGGCGACCAATCAGCGGAGCCGTAGCGATCAACGGGTAGTTTGGTGGTTGGAGTTCGAACAGGTGGCTGGTTGCATACGTTTCTGCTCACCCTGGCAAGCCTTGCTGGTGCTGGTGTTGTTGTCGTTGTTGGACATTTCTTCCATAGTCTTTTTATATAATTGTGAAGACGTAATTTTGGAGGGAAGAGCAGGCTCAATCTCTTGAAGGAGATTATCGTCACAACTCTCCCCCGAAGCCTGCGGTTCTGGAAGAAGTACGTCGTTATGTGGTGGAGTAATGGATAGAGTTGCTTCTACTTCATAAACTCTGGAGAGATCATGGGCTAAGATGTTGTCAGACTCTTGGTATAGCGTGTCTCCAGGTTGAATTTCTGCAGGTAGCAAGCCCATAGTAGAAGACGTTGAGATGAGAAGTGGGCGTGCTGCAGGAGGTGTAGGGTGGTGTGGTCCGTATTGATGGTGGACCGAGCACTTTTCAGGTGTGGAGTGAAGTGCTGAAGCTTCAGGATGAGGAAGAGTAGCTCCTTGCCAATTGTTCCGTCGTTCCTTGTAGCAGTAGTCGCTGACAGGTGAATTCTTCTCGCCTCGTTGCTGCATCACGACACCACCCACGTCGGTACCATTGGCGTCGACATGGAGGATGAAGGGCTTATCTGACGAGGTGAGAGTGGAATTAGAAGAGGGCATAGGAGCACGATTATTATCCTGAAAGCATTTGGGAAGATCATTAAGGATTTTGGAATTAGAAAGCGCCGACTCCTTGTCAGTGCTTTCGGGAGAAGAAGCCGGGATGGTCTCACTGTGGAGGTAGGGTTCTGTGAAGGTAGAACAATTAATCAAGACAGTGGGAGGAGTACCATTATATTGCTTCAGGAGGTTGACGTGGCACAGCTGGGTTTTCCGCCGCCTATCTGGAGTCTCTATCACATAATTATTATTATTCCTGCACTCTTTGACGCAGTAGGGTCCTGAAAATCTGTTTTGTAAAGGTGAACCTGGGATAGGGAAATAAGCAAGGACGAAGTCTCCCGGCTTGAATTTTCTTACTTTGCTGGTCTGGTCGTAATGAGTCTTCATTCTCACCTGGGCTTTCAATAGATTATCATGGGCAAAGCGGTGGACTCTCTCTAGAATGTGCTGAAGGTTTTGAAGAAACTGGGGCACATTCTGATGCTCACTGAAGGTGGCATCTCTGAGAGAGTCTTTGAAAGCCTTAAGGGGAGTACGGCACTTACGGCCGTAGAGCATCTCATAAGGAGATACTCCTAGGGACTCATTGGGGAGACTTCTGAAAATACACATTATTAGGTCAATCTGCTTATCCCAATCCTTTGAGGTTTCACTACAAAACTTTTTCAAGAGTGCTTTGATGGTCTGATGACTACGTTCAAGAGAACCCTGTGAAGCAGGATGATAGGGGCTGGACAATACCTGTTTGATGTTGAACTCCTCCAGTGTCCTTTTGAAGAGATCACTGGTGAAGTTGGTGCCACAGTCACTTTGAATCTCCCTGGGAAATCCGTATTGAGTGAAGATCTTCAATAGATGTTTGATAACCGTAGCAGCCGTGATGTTCTTCACTGGAACTGCTATGGGAAATCTGGTGGTAGGACACAGGATGGTTAGGATGTAGGCGTTACCTGAACTGGTCCGAGGTAAAGGACCAACACAGTCTATTATGAGTCTGTGGAAAGGTTCCGCAGGCACCTGTATGGGAATCAGTGGTGCTCTGGGAATGGAGACGTTCGGTTTGCCTGCCATCTGACATGTATGACACTGTTTTACGTACTGTTTGACGTTGTTTACCATACCTGGCCAGTAGTAGTCTTGACGAATCCCATGGTAAGTCTTGTTGAAGCCGTAGTGGGAGAATGCTCCGTGGGCCAGGTGTAGAATAGTGGGCCGCAGGCTGGTGGGAATCACAAGTTGTTCGGTGTTGGCCCAATCGTCCTCCTCCTTCAGTTTACTGGGTCTATATCTGCGGTAGAGCAAGTCGTTCTCTAGGAAGAACCCAGGAATACTGTCGGGTTGAGTCTCAGCCTGGAAAAACAATGGTGTTAAAGTAAGATCTTCCCTCTGCAACTTACGGAACTCCAACTTGGTCAGATGCGGGGGTAGTTTCTGAGGGTCTTGAGGGACAGCGGTAGCAGTAGAGTCAGCTGGCTGTGGACGTGCGGCTTGTGCACGGGTGGTCACGAGAACCGGAGGAGAAACATCATCACTCTCTTGAACCTCTGCTGGAACATACTCAAGAATAGGGTTACTTGGCACAGAGTTACACACCTGGGGTTTGTCCATGACGATCAGGTTGGTTGGTTGCAGGTCTTCTGCCAAGTCGTTGCCTAGGAGAAGTTGCACTCCAGGCATGGGAAAAGGCTTTTCCCTGACGGCGACTTGGACTTCCCCGTTCACGTAGGGACAATCCAGGTGGACTCTGGCGAGAGGGTATGGAGTAGTAGCAGTGAGGTCAGTGATGAAGACCGTTTCCCCGGTGTAGACTATGTTGGGCACAGCCGACTTCAAGATGATCGATTGTAGAGCCGCTGTGTCCCTCAAGATCTTCAATTTGAAACGTCCCTCCGGATTTGAACCGTTGGCAGAGACAGTTCCAGTATACAGGTGGTTACTGAAAAGAGAAAGATCATTAACATCAACACCAACATTCATCACAGGCTTACCGGACTTAGGAGGAGTTGGTTTGGGTCGTTGTTGGTCAGTGGTTCCCTTGTATTGAGACTTACCACACTTGTCTATGGTATGTCCATAGAGTCTACAATATTTGCAGTACAGTTGTGAACCAGCTTGATCGGGGCTCACCTTCTCGTAACTGTACCACGACTTCTTACTGGAGGATGGTTCGGGTGTCAGCCGGTGGATGAGGCTGTAAGTGTCAGCCGACTTAGCACACTTCAGGTAGTCGGTTTCTTCTTTATCTGCTAAGTAGAGGCGGACAGGAGGCGGCACACGTCTCAAGAATTCTTCAACAAGCATCAGGTTGACGAGTTCTGTAAAAGTAGAGACATGTGCTGCTTCCAGCCATTTCATGAAATACCTCCGTTTCGTGTTAGCAAACTCGAGGAAGGTAGTGGTACTTGCCTTCAGGTGGTCACGGAATTTCCTTCTATAACTTTCGGTGGAAAGTAGGTAGGCGTCTAACACTGCTTGTTTCAGAGTGTAGTAGTCATTCTCAGACGCCAAAGTACTGAGTGTGACTGCAGCTCTACCTGTAAGATGGACTCTGAGAAGTGTTGCCCATTGGTCGACAGGCCAACTGAGTTGATTAGCAAGGGTTTCAAAGGTGGTAAAGAACACATCAACTTCTGCTTCTACAAAGGATGGCATTAACTTACTTGCATGTGATATATTAAAACTGACGGGAAGATTGGCAGTAGCTTGTTGGCGTTGAGTGAAGTGTGAAGTTTCCAAGGAGATTTCGCGTTGACGACACTCTAGAGCCAGAGTCGCTTGTTGCTTGTCATGTTCGCGTTGCATCTCCAACTCGCGTCGTTTGGTTTCAAGCTGTACTCGTTCCCGCTCCTGGAGTAGTGCAACCTCACGTTCTTGTTCGTCTCTCCTCAAGGCAGCTTCACGTTCTCTGAGGGTGATTTCTCGTTCTTGTTCTTCCCTCCTCAAAGCAGCTTCGCGTTCTTGTTCTTCTCTTCGTATGGCAGCTGCTTCTCTTTGCTGCTCACGTTCAATCTTGGCCAGCTCTAGTTTAAGTTTCATCGTTGCCAAGTCAGTTTTCTCTGCAATATAGTAAGTTTCATGAGTTTCAGAGTCTATCTTACCTTGCTCTAAATAGTAATCCAGCAACAGGTTGTGTAGGTCATTTTTGTTGGCTTGGTAGGGAACTTCTAGTTGATACTCATGTGCAAGAGTTTGTAGTTCAGTCCTCTTGGCACGACTCAAAGTCCCTATTTCACCTGCTGGATTTGCACGGAAAGTTTGGAGACGAAACATGGTGAAATTAGCAAATAAAGGTACACGAATGTTCAATAATGAAATGTCAGAAACAGGACAACGTGGCAACTGGTACCTATCCTGTGTGATCTTTAACAATTAACGTTAAGTGAAAGATATTAAATGATTAAATTAAATCAAGGGCGCAGGAAATCTTGTACCCGGTACTCATGTAAGAGAATAAGGGCAAGAAAATCCTACTAACAAATGAAACAGAGTTTCGAAAACAAATGAAACAGTTAAATGCTTCAAAAGTAAAATTGGTAGTCCAAGGATGTAGGCATACCTTGCCAAGTCTCTATAGGACATAAAGCAAGTTTTTCCTACTGAATTTAATATGATACTTACAGAATTAGCGAACTTTTGTGCTCTGAAAAAATAAGCTAATTCCCTACCGTTGTATGTATCATCATCTCTGACTGACGTGTAGGGGTGCGAGGTGTCAACTGGTGACGAGAACTGCTGCTGAGGTCCCAATTCAGCAACTAAAGTTCGAGCTAGAGGAACTATGGCCCTCTTTATCCTCCTACAGTCAGATTGCAGAAGATTGGGTACTCTTGACCCGGGGCAGACCACAGTACCAGGGTACCAATATGATGATCTGTCAGAATGAGAAATATTCAAGGGACATAGATGGTAAATACGAGTAATAACATGGAGGGAGAGATGACCAATTAAGAGTATGACTGAGGCCTACAGTCACCACGTAATCCAAAGTTGTCTCACCTTCACTATATGTTACTCTCGTAATGCACAATACACCGCACCTTATAAAAAATGAAATTGAATGAAAAATAGTAAAGCTACGTTAACAAAGTTAAATACGCTTACCATAAATTACCACTTGGCACCAGTACCTGAGTGAGGCTCCTAGGACAGGCCCCCATATAACTTGTGACGGTAACGCGTTGGTGTTCGGCTGTTTAAGGCTAGGGGTATGGCCTCGTCACATAGTTATAAAAAAAATAGAAAAACTGGAACTTCGTCTGTGGTAAGGTAAGGAGAAGACACACAAAACACAAGTAAAACTTTAACAATGAAATTTTAATTACGTTAAATAAATCAAAACATGAAAATAATGCACAAACAAATATGTATAATAAAATCAATGAATCAAAATAATAAGAATACTTAAATGACACAATGAAAGTTACGTTAAGGCAAAATAATAAGAAGTGCAACACAAAAGTTAAGTGGGGGGTGCTGGAATATTGGCTTAAAGCCACCACCTCTCTCAGTACACGCTAACGTCTAGCTGGGAGGAGTGCTGGCTACGAAAGCACGGAACATTCTGAGGACTGATGTTGGGGCGACCCCAGACATCAGGTAGTATTGGGGCGAGTGCAGGTGCAGCCAGACCGGCGACCAATCAGCGGAGCCGTAGCGATCAACGGGTAGTTTGGTGGTTGGAGTTCGAACAGGTGGCTGGTTGCATACGTTTCTGCTCACCCTGGCAAGCCTTGCTGGTGCTGGTGTTGTTGTCGTTGTTGGACATTTCTTCCATAGTCTTTTTATATAATTGTGAAGACGTAATTTTGGAGGGAAGAGCAGGCTCAATCTCTTGAAGGAGATTATCGTCACAATAGTCATTAGAAACTCGATGGTGCTGCTCTCGTCTGATTTCTATCCATTAATGTACGTGAAAACCAACAACAAAGATCCCTGAACTAAGTCCTGGTGAATGTCGCCAGCAACTGTTCCTCGCTCCTATTTTCCACAGTGTATTAGTATACACTGATTCTTGTGTGAAAGTCAGGTCACTCCTCTGGAAGAATATCAGAAGACTTTTTCAAGTCGATGTATAATGTCTATCAAGTTGCCCATTACGTCAATATATATATACGAAGGTCTGCATAATTTCAAAAATAATTATCTTACCAGGAGGATGGGTTGAATAATTCTGGTGACAAGTTTCCTACCTTCCTTTTCTTAGCTATACCAAAACTTCCTCCTTCGTTCTTGGTAAATCCTAGATTAAATCCTCCCTGAGACATCTGCACAAAAATTACATTGTTCCTCTCTAGAAAATTTTCTTCTCCTGTCAATTCGTTATATTGCAATTTTCTTTCCAGTATATTTATGATAAAATGTCATGATAAAAGCTTCCATTCGAGCACAGTTAAATATCTTTTTATAGCATAATTTTCAGGCCTTCCTTAACTCCAATGATTTCCAGCTTCATTACACAGGACAAAAATCCATTGGACTTGTTTCCATTACAAGTCATATTCATGTCTATCCTGCAAAAAATGATCCCTGAATTGAGAAGCCCACACGCCTCCTCTGCTTCCAGTACATGTGGTAAAATTCATATCATTGTGCTGGGAGCCCAGAGGTGCTAAGATATCTTTGTAACTATGATTCAAATGCATCAAATCTGACTCATGCTTTGTTCATCAGGCGGATGTTAGTCCCACAGAGGTATCATAATCAGAAACGTTACCTAGTTTGATGGAATATTGATTTAATTATGAATCAAAATCTAAGTTAATATTAGTTTTTTTACGTTAACTTTTAATAATTGCTTTTGAGAAAAAAAGACTTTGATTTTCATTTCACCTGTCTGTAACTTTGTCGCCGAGAATAGCGCAGTGCAAGATTGTTAATCAGGTTTTCACATCTCACAATTCCTCCAAGAACCTTTTCATTCGACTTTTGCAGCTCCGAATAATCTTTAGCAGGTGATGAAAAAGTGAGTAATCTCGTCGATGAATCATGGAAAAAAAAATTATTTCAAGAGTTGCCAGTTGGTCTTCAGCCTCAGTCCGACGACAAAGAGGAGACCCAGGGATCATCGCAGATAGGTAACCCCGTAAAAAATCCCTTGTTCAAGGGTTAGGGGTGTAGGAAACCCTTATTCTGATAGGACACACATATTCCACCCTCCCAACCTCTCCCAACTCGAGAACAACGACAGATTAGAGACAAATGATCCTGTCATGGAGACATAGCCTGAATTTTAATATAGATGTTACCTGGAGTCCTATCACGGAAATATAACATCTAATCATAGGACACAAACATATAACCTCCAGTCCTAAAGCAGGTATATAATATATTATATTGTATATATGTATATATAACCTCGATTCCTATGACAGAGTTTTATTTCGGAGATACAGCCAATAAAGTTATATGGCAGAGGTGTCATAAGTTCCTTAGATACCACGTTCATTCAAGACTCATTTGCGGACTGGACCTAGTGTGACCTGCTTCTGATAATTTTTTTATATATATTAAATATTCGGATTACGTCTCGAATACACGCATGAACTCATAAGCCTGGACTCACACACCTGACCCCTCATGTCTAGACTCACGCGCCTGGACTCACACGCATGGCATAACATTCGTGGATATACACACACACACATGGTCACGTATTGACATTCCGGGACTCGCACATCAGGATTCGTACTCGAGGGGGTTCACCGGCTATGATCCATTAACCTAGACCCACAGAATCTGCGTGCGTTCACGATTGCCTACAATCTCATGCACGCATTAACCCACACACTTGCATGCATTCACTCGCATGCGAACGCTCACATGCATTGACTAATACACATTCACTCACACACATTCACCCACATGCATTCATTCGCACGCTAGAAATTGCACCTCGAACGCTCCTGCCATTAGCTTGATTTGGAGCTATATATTACTCTTTGTGCTGTATATTACTCTCTGATATTACATCGTCCTGTTTAAACTCTCCAGCTGTGGCCTGGAAGCGGTGAATCAGAACGACAGTTGCCTGAAAAAAGTGTATCTGTACTTAACCTGATTGTGAACAATGAATCTGTACAACAACCCTTAAGAACACATGAACATCACCCGCTTGATAGCAGTTCATCTATATCGTGAGAACATTTAGTGTGTTCATATAGTTGAAAATCTGTTCAGCACATCGTCTGGTTTTGAATCTTTGTGTTAATATGCACAACATCTATCTGATTTTAACAATGTATTTAGAATCGTTAAACATCTCGGTAATTATGTTTAAGATTCAGCTCCTGTGCCTGCTCGTTCTGCCTAATTTGCTGGAAATTTGGCATTACAAGTCTCGTTCCTGTTTGGAACATTTAAGCAAGAATTTACTGCGTGTTGCCTGAGAGGGATAAAAGTATGAAATTTATGATGAATTATGGTAAACCAGGAACTATAAATCTGTGGTCTATCAGGGCCCATACGAAGCAATCTGGGTGTAATCCGGTAAATCTTCCGTTGGTTAGTTAATGGGAAACCTCTCCTTTTTGGCTTCTAAAGGGTTGCCTATCCGTTAGATTATTAACGGGATACCCACCCGTTAGATAATAAACCGGTTACCATTCCCTCGGACTCTTAACGGATTACCTTCCGTTGGGTAGTTAACGGGTTACCTCTTCCGTTGGGCTTTTAGATGGTTACCGTTCTCTAGGAATTAAGAAGGGTTGTCCCCAGCTGGGCGTTTAGCAGGGTACCTCAATGTTAGGCATTCAGCTGGGGAACCCTACTGTTGGGCATTCAGCAGGGTACCCCAATGTTGGGCATTAAGCAGGGTACTCCCAATGTTGGGCATTCAGTAGGGTACCCCAATGTTGGGCATTCAGCAGGGAACCCCACTGTTGGGCATTCAGCAGGGAACCCCACTGTTGGGCATTAAGCAGAGTACCTCATTGTTGGGCATTCCGTAGGGTACCTCTCTGTTGGGCATTCAGTGCGTCACTGCTCTGTTGAGGCTACAGCTGCTATACTAATGATGCGTCAGTCCACAGACACCATTATTAACTTTTTTCACAGATAAATCTTCTGTCTTCTGTGCATCTGGAGAACGACAATTCTATCAGGGTAAGACCCGCGTTTCCTCAACGTCATATAAATAGCAAATCAAAAATATCGCTTTATTAACAGTTCGTTCTTCCGCTCAGCTGATTGATCCCGTACCAACTTTCTTGGAAAACTACGCCTCCAACAGCATCTTCATTTAACAGAATAATTCTGAAGTTCATATGCTATCTTTTTCCAAACATGCAACACACACACCTGTCGCATCTCACTAACGCCTGATGTACCATGCTAGCTTCTTGCGCACCTTAAACACACACACAGAATATCCCACACACACACTCACGTAGTATGTCTTTTATACCAAAATAACGTCTTCTGTAAACCCATCTCTCTCTCTCTCTCTCTCTCTCTCTCTCTCTCTCTCTCTCTCTCTCTCTCTCTCTCTCTCTCTCTCTCTCTCTCTCTCTCTCTCTCTCTCTTTCTCTCTCTCACACACCAAACACACCACACATACACACCAGGAGCATCTCACATCAGCATTTGTAGACCTCAAATTGTCTTATACCCACAAAAACCGCCACGAACCGTCAACACTTGGTAAGCCAACTCCAACGAACACGCAATGAAACATTATTCAACGCTTAGCTCGTAATTTAATGCAATGTGTTTAAATGACGTTTGTTCTTGATCCACCATGTTATCTGGTCTGGGAGGAGAACCCGAGGCGGTGGTCTCAGGCGAAGGCTGGAAAACCTTCCCCACTGTAATGTTCCGCTGTCCGGAGACTCATTTCCTTAATCGCACATTCCTAGGGGGACTTATTATCTTAGGCTCGCAAATCCTCAAAACTCATTATCTTTGTCTCGCACCGCCTTGGCTCTCATTACCCTAGTCTCACTCATCTCGCCTACTGGCATCATCATCACAGATGGCCCGGTTCCTGGAGGTTCATCAACGTAGGTGGTTCGTGTACTCACCTACATGTACTTGCAGGGACGACCCTGGACACACAAATCGAAATTGTCTATTTTCCGCTTGTTACAAGTTGTAATAAAGTTGTTACATCTTGGCTTAACGTGTTTATGACGTATTAGAGCGTTGTTGCAACTTTCTATATTGGTTGTTATAACTGGTTAGGTGTTAAAACGTGTTCGAACGTTGTACCAACGTCGTAGTTTCGGTGTGTGTTTGGCGGGGAGTTAGGCTCTTAGTAGTGCCCTCCGAATGTTCCTTGATTAACGCAATGACTCATTTCTCATGATTTTTTCATACTGCAAAAGTTTTATACTGAGAAACCTTCACGACTTCTATGTATAACCATTTCACTTATTGATATTTCGGGCAATGAAACTGTCCTTTTTTATATATTTGTGACATTTGTTTCTCTTGTTACACTCTATGACGCCTTGTCCTGCTGTCCTTAACGTTGACCAATAATGTTTTGTCCACTTTGTCAATTTCCCTCAGAATATTTTAAGTCGTTATCAGGTTTCCATATCTCTTATTTCCTCCAGTAGTGCACTGTCCAGTTCCCCTTAATTTTTCCTCATATCTCAAAACCTTCAACTCTGGAACGAACCTCATTGCATGTCTTTGAATCTTTTCTAGTTTTTCCATATTCTTTTTCATGTAAAGGTTCCATGCCGGGGAGGAACCTTTGATGATATAAAGCCAGGATAGTTCCTTTGTTCAAGTTTCTGAACGATACACTGATAGTTGGTTAGTATAGCATATATTGGGAGAGTGCGTGTGTGTGTATACACCTAGTTGTATTCACCTAGTAGTGCTTGCAGGGGTTGAGCTCTGCTCTTTCGGCTCGCCTCTTAACTGTCAATCAATCAACTGTTACTAACTAATTTTTTTTCCACATACACATCCCCAGGAAACGGCCCGTAGGAGCTGTCAAACTCCCAGGTACCTATTTACTGCTAGGTAACAGGGCATAAGGGTGAAGGAAACTCTGCCTATTTGTTTTTCCGCCGGCTGCCGGGATCAAACCCCGGTCCCTAGGTCCACGAGTCTAGAGCGCTGTCCACTCAGCCAGCCAGCCCCCCAGCCAGACTTACACACTTGTGTGTTTAAGTGTGTGTGTACTCACCTATTTGTACTCACCTATTTGTGCTTGCGGGGGTTGAGCTTTGGCTCTTTGGTCCCGCCTCTCAACTGTCAATCAACTGGTGTACAGATTCCTGAGCCTACTGGGCTCTATCATATGTACATTTAAAACTGTGTATGGAGTCAGCCTCCACCACATCACTGCCTAATGCATTCCATCAGTTAACTACTCTGACACTGAAAAAAGCTCCTTCTAACGTCCCTGTGGCTCATGTGGGTACTGAGTTTGCACCTGTGTCACCCTGTTCGCGTTCCACCAGTGTTGAATAGTTTATCCTTGTTTACCCGGTCGATTCCCCTGAGGATTTTGTAGGTTGTGATCATGTCTCCCCTTACTCTTCTCTCTTCCTGTGTGTGTGTGTGTGTGTGTGTGTGTGTGTGTGTGTGTGTGTGTGTGTGTGTGTGTGTGTGTGGATACGCCTAGTGTGTGGGGGTGTGGGAAGGCCTCGAATGAGGGTGGGCCCTCATCCGGCTCACCCTCATGTGGGTGGGCCGGATGAGGGCGTGTATACACTGACAACGTCCAAGCTGGCAGGCCGGGAAGCCCGACTCATCTGGCCATGTCCTTCACAGGGTTATCTCCTGTGCAGATGCCACCTCTGCAGCTGACGGCTTGAATTAGAGGGAGGCAGGGAGGGAATGCCGGATAAACGGGGGAGAGAGCGAGAGAGGGATACAGACAAGAAAGATGGAAAAGGGAAGAGAAAGGGGGGAAAGTGGAAATATAAAAAAAATGAGAATGTGAGAGGTAGGAATAAAGGTAGAGAGAGAGAGAGAGAGAGGTAGGAATAAAGGTAGAGAGAGAGAGAGAGAGAGAGAGAGAGAGAGAGAGAGAGAGAGAGAGAGAGAGAGAGAGAGAGAGAGAGAGAGAGAGAGAGAATGTGAGAGGTAGAGATAGAGATTGTAAGCCAAATGTAACAACCCCACTGTAAGGCCACGGATTCCAGTCAATAGTAAATCAGCTCTGACGAGGGGTCATTCCACCTCGTTTGCTTGCTAATTGTCCACGGAAATTCGGGGAGCACTAAGTTGGCAGAAGGTCCAGCTCGGATGCAGTGGCTCAGACGAAGGAACAGTGAAGGAGAGTTAGAGTGTCCGTGCAGAGGGATCAATAATCCAGGAGAGTTACAGTAGTCCTGCAGACGAAGCAATATTCTTGGAGAGTTACAACGGTCTTGTAGACGATTCAAGAACGATGGTAGTTACAGAGCAGAACCTGATAATTGGTTGGTATTTGCTTACAAGTCTTGCTTATATAAACCATGTATATACACACACACACACAAGGAGGGGTACCAGGCAGTGCCTGCAAAGTCTGTCTCTACCTTCTACCCCTCCTCTACCTCTCTTCTTTTCCCCCTTCTTCATTTCCACATCTCTGCCCTCATCTTTCTTCCCTATAGACACTTTTTTGCTATTACACCAAATTTCCTTACACTTTGGCCAGACAGCGACTATTAAGCTGTTACACAGCTAAATCGTTTGAAAACAAACATTTCAAGACCATTTTTGTCCCTTATTGTAATATACACAATTAGTCCACTGAGAATTATATTTGTTATTATTTCATACCACTCAGCTCCTCTCACCGGCGACCACTCACACACCAATGGGAAGCAGTTGTATTTTTTTTAAGAGTGAGAGTTAGCGACAGAGAAAAAAAGATAGAGACAGAAAGACAGAGCCACAGACGGAAGTAAAGGGAGGCAGAGACAGATATATGCAGATAGAGTGATAGATAGAGATAGTCAGTAGATAGATGAATGGTTAGATAGATAAATGATGAATAGATGGATAGAGGAATTGATAGGTTGACATTTGGATAGATAGGTGGAAAGGAAGATGGACAGATAGATGGACAGATAGATGGATATAGAAGGATAGATTGATGGACGGATAGGCGGATAGGTTAATGGATAGATAGGTGACTGCATAGAAGGATGTGTTGAGAGCAAGAGAGAGAGTCAAAGAAAGAGACGCACGCCCATACACACATTCACAGGTTGCTGGGGGACAATTAACCACCACTGATGAAGGAGGTCTGACCGCCTCGTTGCTCCTTAATTGTCCTGGAAAATTCGCGGAAGAGATAACCAGTAAGCCTCAGGTGGGAAACGAGGCAGTGAGTAAGACAACTTGTTTCCGATTCTATTCTATACGAAGGAACAGCCTCTCTCTCTCTCTCTCTCTCTCTCTCTCTCTCTCTCTCTCTCTCTCTCTCTCTCTCTCTCTCTCTCTCTCTCTCTCTCTCTGGACACCTTGCATTGATCTGGGAAAGGAGTGCCACTTTGAAGGCACTCGACGCTGAGAACTGGACATTCCAGACTGCTCGTAATCCTCTTAACAAGCCCTCAACTCTACATTTAATAATTTATGATCCAGGTGCATTTGATATCTCGATAGGTTTCAGGAGTCTTCTTGAGACATTGAAAGATTATCCTCATGAGAATCTGTTTTAATTAATTCTGTTGTATGCAGTAATCTATGAGATCATCAATATCTTTAAATTGGCTAATTTACCTTACAAAAATTGGGCTACATAATTTTTGTGCATAATGTGATCTGTATTACAGGCTTGTTCTCTCAAAGTGTGGGTAGTATGTATTAGTTAAATATTCTGAGATATACCTTTTTTAAAATTCACCAATTACGCACCTAAGTCAAATTACCTCAGGATGCCTGGTATAATATCAGCCTAAATATGTATGTACACTAGGTGCTTCCTTACTTCTTTCAGCAGGGAAATCTAGAACTCATTTACAATAATATTATTTACACACTTCCCTAGTTGCAACTGTAATGATAGATATTTTTAAGTCTTTTAATCAGTACACTGCTGACTTGTGGGAAAAATGTTTTTTGTCTTAAGCATGTTGAAACCTCGTTCGAGTTTAGCCGCCTATCTGTCTCAAAACTCTCCTACCTCTCACTCCATCTCCTTGCTCATTTATTTAGTCAATATTCTCATTCTCTAACTCGTGTACGCCAGCCTCACCCAAAAAATCCTCATGAAAGGGACGCCGAGAACCATTCAAAAACCAACTTATCAATAGATTCAAGAACGAAGGGAGATATCAGGAGAAATCTCAAAGCTATTACAAAGGAGTTAAAAGTATGATGAGAAGAGAGTAATTTCAGTCAAAGGATGATCTGGAAATTCAATCCAGAAGGAAATCTCTACAGGAAACGACTAAATTCTTCAGCGAATAACGCTACGAGACAATTTACAGATTTAAGTTTGACCAATGAAAGGATAACGAAAGGAACAAGGCTATCCCATAGTTTAACTAAAGATTCAATGAAGTAAACGACAATCACGAAAGCTTGGAACAACTATCAGGAAAAACAAACCTTTCGAGAGCATAAATAATATCTCAGATTAGAGTGTAAGCAGAAATGTAATTTGAAATTATATTACAAATACAGTGACAAAGACACAATCCAAGACAAATGACAGAGTGGGGTTAACATTTACCGAATCTGTCACTGGAAGCCAGCATGAGATAGTTATCCTCAGCTGTATATAAGCATGATGATCAGCATTATACGTTCTTCAGCCACTAGGAAACTGAGCAAAGCGAAGCACATGATATACACATGCGTCGCCCATAACATGTATACACATTTGCTAAAACATTTTATATCATTAAATTTAGCTGGCTTGAGTTCGTCTAGGTCTGGTTAGACTGGGTTAGATGAGTTTAACATGGCTTTGCCGGGCGTTCCTTTAGAATAAGATAGAATTTAAGTCAGTATTAAATTTCTTTGGCGATTCGTATGGAATGTACCAACATGCTTTCGAGAGTAATACATCGCTGTCCTGAATCTTAATAAAGTTCTTTCTTGCAATGAAAATATTCTCAGAAGAACGCTTACTGCTGAAATTTCCAGCGGGAATTACAACCCCACTGAGTCGCATTTAATGACAAATACAACTAGTTTGGAACGACTGGATGAAAAAGAAAAGGATTTCTAAAGGACCAGATCTCCATCACTTCATCCTCCTGTTCCCGAATGCAATGTATCCACCCTTCTGCGAATGAAATCAATCCCTCCCTCCTTGAATGAAAGTCATTCATTGAATCTCCCGCATGCAGTCCATCCACTCATGTCTGAATGCAGTCTGTTCAATCTGTTTCCCTCAATCAATCAATCTATCCATTCGTCTCCGACATCCCAGATTTCAACAACAATTCCCAGGTGCTGAGTTCTCTAATGGAAATCATCAACTTTGGCCAAACTTCCTCGCATTCTTGCCTGCGTGGGCAGGGAAGCGCCCCAAGGTGACAGAGTGGTTTCGAAAGTATACATTTGTAGAATCATAGAATATCACAGAAATATTTTGTCACAGAAGTAGCATATTCATCGTGTAGACAGGCATACACCAGGACAACATGCTTCCTTCCAACACGAAGGTATAAACATATATCCAATACACTAACATCCCCGCCGAACAAGACTTAAAGCGAGGTATACCTATACCACGTGCTCATTATTTCCTGACTATAACACTCACTGTGGATCTTCATAGTTCGAAAGACTTGAAGTTTAGTGGTATACTAAGTGATAATTTATATGGCTTAATTAAACAGTACTTACTGCTCATAACAACCCACGTTTTCTAATGGTTATTTGTATATTTCATTTAAGATTAACGCAAGGGTATGAAGTTATATTGGCTGTCAGTCTACTATATAATTTGAAGTGACAAGTGTATTTATATATTCTTCGTTGACAGTTATTTAGATCCAAATGTGCTATGTATCATTTAGCATTAGTTTACCCATGGAAAGGTTTTTTAAATATTTGCTTGAATTATATTTATATCACTCTACTTCGACGAACCTAATATGTTCACCGCTGGGAGCCGGCTTTTCGTACTTGCAGTCCCTGACGGCTACTTTATTGTGATCTTTAAAGGTAAGGTCTATTTTGCCACGATTACACCCAAATACTTTGCATTGTTTTTAAATTTTAAGAAATACCCAAAGAAATCACAGTAACATGCTGTATCAAAGAGAAAATCCAGTGAAGCCGTGATGAGGATTCGAACCTATGCTGTATGCACTGGGTATTCCCAGGCTCACACACATTTGACAACTACGCCGCGACTTTTTCTATGGTATGATTTTACTGCATTCTGTTCGTGGTTTTCGTTCTTATATATATTTTGTTTTCATAACTGAGGAGCTGGAACTTATTTTCATTAAATAACATATTAGTTCCTGAGGCCCACTGAAAGACCTGATTTCCATCAGTTTGGGTGATTGTTGTCTCCTCTATTTTGTCTACTCTAATGAAAATCCTAGTGTCATCTGCAATGGATGATACGGGACTATAGTTAGTTTCCTTGTCTGTGTCTGATATGAGAATGAGAAAGAGAAAGGGTGCATACACAGTACCCTGAAGGACTGATCTCTTCACGGTTGATGGTCCGGATTTTATTTTGTTGACTATAGCACACTGGGTTCTATTAATAAGGAAATTGTATATTCATCTGCCTATATTTCTCGTGAATTCTTTTGAATGCATTTCGTGTCCAATAACACCATGGTAACATTTATCGACGACTTTTGCGAATCCTGAATATATTAGTCAGCGTTTTGCTGGTTTTCCATGCCATCTAAGGCCATGTTATAGTGATCCAGCATTTGTGATAGGCAAGAGCACCCTGTTCTAAAATCGTGTTAGTCTAATGTTATGTAGATGCTGCGATTCCATGTGTTTTGAGATCTTACGTCTTATGACTTTTTTAAAGATTTTTATGTGTGATGTTAGTGCTATCGGCCTTTAGTTTTTGCCTCTGATTTATTCCCTCCTTTCGGGGTCGGGGAACTTTGCAGAGAATTACACCTAAAATGTCTGCGTTACAATGATATTACTCCCAGATTTGAAAGTAAACCAAATCAAGTTAATGCTAATTGCTTTTAAATGACAATAAAATATCTCAAAAGTCAAAATAAATTAAAGACTTAAAAACCACACCGGCTGTAATAACGAAAAGACAAAGAAAATTATTAAAAAAGATAGCAGAAATGAAGTATTCACTTGAAAACTTATCTATTTAAAGTTTCGGTGAAATGTTGCATCTCTTTTTTGATGAAACAGCATCGATATCGGGGCTTTTTGACGTCAACATAACTTAGATGTTCCTCTCGGAGTCAAAACTATTTCTATATTTTCGTGACTTCGCGCTTCGGGCAGTCAACCAGGGCAAAGCTAGCTCTTGATGCTAAACGATGATCAAATGTATATCCTAAGCAATTGAACAATTTGTGCCTTTTGATATCTCTTTCCAAATTAATAAGTATTCCGGGGGGTTTAGAAGAAATAGGAGTACAAATTTTCCAAGTGTTTCTTCAGTCTTTCTGAAAGACTCTGCAATCAGCACTTTTCAAAGAAACACTGTGGCGTCATTTATTCTTTGTCTTCTATTTCTGGAAATCATATATTTGAGAACTCTTGCCGGTATTTCTATCTGTTTGTTGCCCTCTGACGGACAAAAGAGGAAATGCTTAAAAACG